>NW_018744878.1:5988570-6218968 GCF_001683475.1 Chenopodium quinoa
GCCACCCTCAGAAAATACAAAATGAAGCTGAATCCGAAGAAATGTGTCTTCGGCGTGAAGTCAGGCAAGTTCCTCGGCTTCATGGTCAGCAAGAGGGGGATTGATGCAAACCCCGCCAAAGTACAAGCTGCTTTAGACCTCCCCGAGCCGAAGACAAAAAGGGATATTCAGCGTCTAGCCGGGAGAATGGCTGCCTTGTCCAGGTTCATCTCACGAGCCTCAGACAAAGGGCTCCCTTTCTTCAAGGCGCTGAAGCTCCAAAATTCAAAAGGCATTGAATGGGGAGACGAACAAAAGTCAGCCTTTCAGCAGCTCCGTGAACACCTGGCTCAACTCCCAACACTGGCAAGGCCAGTCGTAGGAGACATCCTATACTTATACGTGGCGGTCAGTCCAGCCACGGTAAGCGCGGTGCTGCTAAGGGAAGAAGAAAAAGTTCAACAGCCGATCTATTTCGTCAGCCACACCCTGACGGATGCCGAGACGCGCTACCCATTGTTAGAAAAAGTGGCTTATGCAGTGGTGGTGGCTGCTCGGAAGTTGCGACCCTATTTTGATTCTCATCAAATAGCGGTTCTAACTGATCAGCCGTTAGAGAAAGTCCTCGGCAAGGTTGAAAAATCCGGTAGACTAGCAAAGTGGGCTTTCGAGCTCACCGAGTTCAGTATCGGTTATCAGCCGAAGAACAGCCATCAAGGCGCAAGCCTTGGCAGACTTCTTGGCCGAGTGCTCCTATCAGGAGACTCTGGATGCAAGGAGGAAAATCTGGACCGTCTTCACGGATGGGTCCTCCACCGTGAACGGTTCGGGGGCAGGGGTCGTCATTACCTCTCCCGAAGGCAAAACCTTCGAGTATGCACTAAAATTTTCATTCAAAGCCTCTAACAACGAGGCCGAATATGAAGCAGCCATTGCTGGCTTAGACCTGTGCATATCGTTGGAAGCCGAGCATGTCTACCTCAAGACAGATTCTCAGCTGGTCGCCAATCAGATCCGGGGGGAGTATGAGGCTAAAGAGCCTTCAATGGCAGCTTACCTCACAAGGATCAAATCGACAATTGCGAAGCTGAGATCTTTCGAAGTAGAGCTGATCCCAAGGGGTCAAAATGCTCAAGCAGACGCACTCTCCAAACTGCAAGCTCAACTCTGACTGAGTTAAGCCGTTCTGTCTATGTGGAGGTGCGCCGAGAAAGAGTGTAGCCGAAGCAATATCAATCTGCTGCGCTGCACTCGAGCCGAGCTGGATGGATGACATCCTGGCTTATAAACTCAGGGACGAGCTCCCCGAGGATAGGAATTCGGCCTCCAAGATAAAGCGGATCAGTTCACGATTCCTCGTCTTCGGCGGCCAACTCCTCAGAAAATCCTTCTCCGCTCCATTATTGAAATGCGTGGTCCAACGGATGCCGACTATATTCTCCGAGAGATTCACCTCGGCATCTGCGGAAACCACATAGGAGGGAGAACCTTAGCCCACAAAGCTCTCAGGGCAGGGTATTTTTGGCCTACAATGATCTCGGATGCAAAGAACATGGTCAGAAAATGCGAGAAATGCCAAAAATTTGCACCGGTAATCCATCGGCCATGCCTAGATCTCCAGCCAATTCTTAATCCTCTTCCATTTGCGCAATGGGGGTTGGATATTCTGGGACCCTTTCCCGAGGCCCCATACAAAAGAAAGTGGCTGATAGTCGGAATCGACTATTTCAGCAAATGGATTGAAGCGGAAGCTGCTTCAAGCATATCTGAGCAAACTGTCAGACAGTTCATCTGGCAGAACATAATAACTCGGTTCGGCATCCCAAAAGTTTTTGTGTTCGACCACGGCAGACAGTTTGACAACCTGCCCTTGCGCCGATACACTGATCAATTCGGGATAAAATTGGCTTACTCCGCGGTTTGCCACCCTCAGAGTAATGGCCAAGCCGAAGCCGCAAATAAACAGATCCTTAACGCTCTCAGAAAAAGAGTAGAGGATCAAAAGTCCAAGTGGGTAGAGGAACTTCCGGGAACCCTCTGGTCACTCCGGACAACCGAGAAGGAGGCAACGGGGCATTCACCTTTTCAGCTGGTGTATGGATCCGAAGCAGTGCTTCCAGTGGAAGTGGGCTCAGAAAGCCTACGAGTGAATCTCTTCTCAGCCGAGGAAAATGAGCAGCTCATGAAAGAGTCCCTCGACTTCCTTGACGAGATTAGAGATCTAGCCCGAGAAAAGGATGGCTGCACACAAGCTCAGAATGAGCAAGTCCTACAACCGAAGAGTCTATCAACGACCTCTCAGAGTTGGGGATTTAGTTCTGAGGAATGCTGCAGCTGTTCAAAAAAGTCACATTCATGGCAAACTCTCAGCATCTTGGGAGGGACCTTATGAAATTTATCAAGAGCTTCAGCCCGGTACCTTCAGACTCAAACAAATGGATGGCACCGAGCTGAAAAACCATTGGAATGCCGATGTGCTCAAAAAAATACTATGTGTAAATCCTTCGGATAGTACAATCTATGTAAGTACACTGATTTTGTTTACAAAAAGGCCATCGAGCCAGTATTCATTCAGATTGCGTGTATTCTTTAAGTCTTTATGCTTTCTACGGTTTTTCAAAAATTCAAGGTTTCATTCGGCGCTGTCCGGGGTATTGCATAATGATGCCTTGTACCTCGGCAAGCCGTAAAACCTGCCAAAAAAGGATACAAGCCCGAAGTATTGCATAGTGATGCCTTGTACTTCGGAGAATCTGTTCCTTTGGGCAAAAAGGCCATAGACTTATCCGAAACATAGCCTAAAAAATAGGAACTGATAAAGCCCCGAAGTATTGCATAGTGATGCCTTGTACTTCGGATGAATCAGTTCCGGGTGGTAGTTGCAACTCTGAAGTATTGCATGATGATGCCTCGTACTTCAGATAAACTGCTGCCCCGGCATGGTGTTTCGGATAGTTGTTCCCTTGGATGAATTGAAGAAAGTGTCACAAGAGTACCATCTCTAGAGTGAAAACTCTCAGGTGGGAAATCAATACTTTAAAAACAGATGTAGAAAATAAAGCAAAGTGTTCAAAGATCCTCGGCTTAGCCGAGAAAAAATTATCAGCCATTCCAGAATTCAGAAGACCTCATCTTCAGATTTCTGGGGGGCAGAGGGAAATAGAGAAATGGCACAACTGATCTAATACCCTTCAGCTCAGCCGAAGTTTGATACTTATGTCAGTTTTTTCACAAGTTGAAAACATCCGAGTACAAACGGCAAAAAGAAGTCTCAGCAGAAATGATTCTCGCTAGCCGAAGTTCTGCACTTAGCAAATATTTGAAAGATCATTCAAAGAAAGCAGTAAAGTGCGAAGACTGGTAGAGCGAAGGAAAAAATACACGAGAAAGCTGAGAAAGTGAACTTCTTTGAAATAAAAATGTTGAATTACAAAAATTGTCGGCAGCCGCCCACAAGCGGAAAGTAACAGCTGCCGAAATACGTACAGGCAAAATAAAAATATAATAAGCTGTTGTACGATAAGGCAAGCTGAAGCAAAAAAAAAAACAAAAGGCAAAAATTCAGAAAGCGGCAAGTCTAAAGTTGAGCGCATGATGAACCGCAAGATTCTGAAGACGACTGCCCGAGTTCCTATGCTTCAGCCTGAGGATCAGACTGATCAGCTTCATTGGGCCCAATGGTGGTCTCAGCTCCAGCAGCAGAAGAAGCAGGCTTTGCACTCTGCCGAGCCTCCCTTTCCCTCTGCTCAGCCTCCAACTCCATCCTCTCAGCTTCTTCCTCGGCTTCCTCAGCCTTAAGGATTTCAGCTTCGATTGGAGTGGCATACTTCATGTGAGGGTCTTCGGGATCTTGGACCCATTCAGCACATTTGGACCAGTCCAGCTTCGGCTCAGCATGAAGGCAGACCCTTCGGCACACTCTGAACCCGTTTCTAAAACCCATTTCATACTCTTCTTGGGTATAGATACGGACTTTGAGTAGAGCCTCAGCATCGGCCAACTTCTTCTTCGTCTCCTCCAAGTCTTCCTCGGATCTCTTCAGCTCATCGACGAGCTTGGAGGAGGAGCCTTTCAGCTCGGTAAACTCTTGCTGAACCCGGGAAGCCTCGGCCTGAACTTGGACCATTTCTTCCTTCTTGGCAGTGAGCTGATCCTCAGCCTCTTGTAGCTTAGCTCTTTGAGCTTCAGCAGCAGCAGCAGCCTCTGAGAGTTGGACGTCTTTGGCCAAGAGCAACTCTTCAGCAGCCATTCGGCTGGCTTCAAGAGCCTCTAGACGCTGCTGCACTTCAGCTTGTGCAGCAGTTCCTTCTTGAATTCGGCTCTCAATAGCAGCCTTGAATTTGGAGACGTCCACTCCCATATGCTCCTGGAGGAATTTTTCCCCTTCCATCAGTGGGGGAAAAACCTCCATCTCCATAGCATCGCAGAAGGTTTTCAGAGCTTCGGCAGCTTTTTTACCGTACTCCTCAACCTCCTGCTGCTTCTCTTCAGCTGCTGCTTGCTTCAGCTTAGCAAGCTTAACTTCCTCTTCAGCCACCTTCCTTTCGTGCACAGCAGCGTCCACCCTATCTTGTAGGGAATCTATCAGCTCTACAGTGAGAGTCTGATTGTGCACGAACTGAAAACAGGGGCACAAGTTAAAAAAGTAAAAAATAATAGCTGAAAGGTTGAGTTCAGAAAGAAATCAAGGCAAGGAAAATTACCTGCATCATCAGCAGTTGGTTAGACCTGGCTGGGTCAGGAACTGATCTACTGGATTCGCCCATCCCAGCAGTGGCCTTCAGCGACCAGATCCTTGCCCTGTCTACTTCGGACATGCCAGCAAAATTGCCGAAGTAGGCTGCAGCTCCTTCTCGGTTTTGACCCCATATGAGGTCCCAGATGTGATCTGGGATTGGAATTCGGGGGGCCGAGAAACCCATTTCTCCAGAATGCAGAGTCTGGAAAGAAGGGAAGGACGACGATGGAGCTTGATTAGCTTTGGTTGTCTCAGCATCGTCCTTCTCAGAGGAGTCAAGTACTATGACCTCCTCTTCTTCAGGGGTGAGGACGAAAGCCTCAACCTCTCTTGCGATATCTGCCGTGAAGCCTTCAGCACTTGACATCACGGCATCTTTATTTTCGTGCTCAGCAGCACTCTCCTTGATTTCTTCTTGGACCCCTCCCTTAGGTCCGGGAGTTCTCTGATCCACCTCCATCTCAGGAGGTGGCGGAGGGGTCTTTTGAGGAGATTGGGGTGTTGGCTGGGGAACCCTCGGCGATCCATTGCCTTCCTCAGGTTCCCTTATTGCGACGCCGATGGTCATCGGCCTCTGCTGAAAATCATGAGGGCCGATGATGGCCATCCTTCGGCGCCTTTTCAGAAGGGGCTGCTCGTCCATATCTGAATCTGAAGACTCTTGTATTTGATCTTCGGGACGAACAGGAGCTTTGCCTTCTCTGTGTCTGTTACTCTCTTCAGACTGTAACAGACAGGGGGAAGAAGAGTGTGAGTAAAAAAAAAAAAAAAAAAGAAAAGAAAAGAAAAAAGTTGTCTAAAAACTCACCGAGGTCTTCAGCAAAGCCTCGTCTTCTTCAGCTGCTCTAGCTGCAGCTTCGGCTTCAGCAGCTCTGGAGGACCCTTCTCCTCCTTCACAAGCCTCAAGTACCCGTGCAACCTCTTCGGCTGTGCGGGCAGCTTCAGCTTCTTCTTCCAGCAGCTGAAACAAGGGATCCCTCTTCTTCCACCAAGGCTTCTGCCTCTGATACAGAGCAACAGCCTCAATTTGGAAGTGGGAAGAGTCTAGGTGAACCTCTCGGCGCCTTGGTTCAGTGATAGGGGGAGCCCGATCAGTTACGACTCGTTCTCGGCTGACGCCAAGGCGAGCGTAATCAATGCCGACGTTGGTCTCGTCCCGTTCTGAAAAAGAAAAGGGGAGAAGTCAATTCAGTTAGTTCGGCACATCACAAGAAAGCAAAATGAAAGAAGAAAAGAGATAATTAAAAGGCCTCGGCCCCAGCCGAAGAAGATTACCATCCCTAAACTTTCGGCTGAGGCCGACAGCTGCCAGCATATTCTCTTGGAAAACATAGTGCGTATCGGGGAGCCAAGTCTCCGGGATATGCTGCATTCGGCCGCTGCCTCCCCGGTTCGGCAGCTTGCCGAAGATGTTCTGCTGATTAAGGTTCGGGTCTGGCCCGCTATCTTCGGGAGGACCTAAACTTCCCATATCAGGATCCGGCTCGGCAAGATACCGGGGAGCGCTGAAAACATAAGGATGGCTCGGCTCCGTGGGCGCCCTAACCCAAATCCATTGACCTCTCCAGTCCTTGTCTGAAGAGTCGTTCGGCCACATGGTTAGGAACGGGGGCCGAGACTCAATCCGATACCACCCAGAACCATGGCTTCCGTGCCCACTCTGAATATTTGGCACTAGCCGATGGAGCTTTCTGAAGCAGTGCAGGTTCGGCACGTATCTGAAGAATTTGCAGACCCATAAGTACGTCATTACCCTTCGGATGCTGGTGGGGGTCAGCTGGCACAGGGAAATGTTGTAATGGATCAGCAAGTCTCGGACGAATACGTCCAAAGGGAACCTCAGCCCATACTGAAGCTGTCTCATGTACACCCCCACATACCCCGGGGGTGGACGATGGATTCTATCGGATGCTGAGGGCATTCGGCACCAATATCCATCAGCTTCAAAAATGCCGTAGTGCAACTCAATTTGCTCAGCAAATCGATATTGATCGGCGTTCTCTACCCACCATGAGTAGGGACGGTTCTTTATCATGGCCGAAGCTACTTCGGCATCCTCCCACTCTGAAAACCCTGGGAGGATATCCCAAAGGACAGCGGGAACTTCATCATCCCGTCCTGAAGCTCTCACCCCCTCAGCCCTCTGAGGAGGAGCCGAAGAAATGGGAGTCGCCCTAACCCCTTCAGCAGGGTCAGACTCTGTCCTTCGTCCATTCCAGGTCCCAATCCTGTCCCTGGGATCGGGGATTAGCCTTGCTCTTCTTGGAGCACGGGCTCCACCTCTAACTCCCCTCACCATCGACGAATTTCGAAGGAAAAAGTCGAAAAAGGGGAAAGAGTGCAAAGTCGAGGAAAAATGAAATAAAATCAAAGGAATTTACCTTGATCTGAAGCAAAAGCCGCCGATTTACGAATTGGTAGTGACAGGTCTCAGCTTCTAAGCTTAATGCTCGGGGAATTTGCGAAGTTTTGATGCGGGCTCTTGAGCGTTCTTGAGAATTCTGGGTTTGTGTTGATGAGTGAGTGGGGAGAGAAGACGCGCCTCTATTTATATCTCCAGAAATGGGAATTCAAGGAGTCTGCGTTTCAATTTCTCTCAAGCACCCCACTAAGTAGCCGTTAAACACACGACCTTGCAGTTAAATCGCCCACTACCCGTCCAACTTCCGCAATTATCCACATTAACTGTTGTTATCTCATTAATCATGGGTTAATTACGGTTTAAATTCACATTTTTGGATCAACAAATCATTCACTTCCCTCCTTTTCTGATTAAATCAAACCCGACCCGTCATCCTTCCAAATCGGGTCTGGGGGGCAAGTTGTTTGGGTCCAATTTAGTCCAATTGGGCCTGGTCACTGAATGATCCAATTAAAAGCCCAAGGTTAAGGTTCAACTCTCCAAATATGCTAAAGTCAAAAATCAACATCCTCAAAGCCATGTCAAGGTCAGTCAACGGCCCAATCAGCTTGGCCCAGCCCAACTGACTTCCGGGCCCAATCCGCCTCCTTCATTAGCCAAGGTATAAAAGCCAACAATTTGGTCAATCCTTGGTAAGACAATAAAGCCTCAAGCAACTAAACTCTTGCACAGCTTTCTCTCTCTAATATACTGACTTAAGCATCGGAGGGGCCTTCCTCGGCGTCCCCCCCGAGGCTAGTTTACGTGTATTTGTTGTGCAGGAAACCCTCGGCTCCTGCGTCGTTCGGACCGAGACCAAGTTCCCTCAAGATAAAAGGATCTTCCGAGATTCGATTGTTTTCATCCGAAACACTTTGTACTCCATTAAAATCAAATAAAACAATATATAGCTAGTGAAATTATTCTTTTCCGGTATCGGAGAAAAAATGGTTGATAGTCGGCATAACTTGGGGAGAACGAGTCCTTAAGAACTTGCGAAAACCATGCTCTGCATATTTCTCTCCTTCCTCGTAGTTTTCCAGCACTGCTGTTGTTCTATGAGCTTTATTGATTCTATCATTTGAAATAGTAACCAATTAATATTGTGTTAGAGATATGAGATATCGGAAAATATATGTATGAGATATCGAAAAATATGTGTATGATATATTTTCCGTAGATATCATTCAGAGAATTATATATTTAGGATATTTATGTTAAGATATTATTTTGAGAATATATCTTTAGGGTTTATGGTTATGTTAGTATATCTTTAGAAATATTGTTTCCTATCTTATGAGCGTAGGTTTTATATAAATACTCTACCTATCGATGAATAATAATGAAGTCACTCTATTCTCTTCTTCTCTAATTTGTCATATTGTTACTAATTCTTAAAAATAAGGTGACAAATATTAGATTAAAATTATTAATTATCCTGAGTATTTAGGTTATTTTGTAAATTAATTACCTGACATCAGGGTTTAGTAGCACATTCCTTGTTAGCTGAAATATGCACATACCGGTGACAAATGACATTGCTGCTATTAGTGGATATACCTGTAAAATTATACAAAGTACGCAGTAATTACGTACTAATCAGAAATTGTTTATAGTTCATAAGAATATTTTGCTGATTAAAATTTTCTTATGCACATTTTGTCTCAAAATTATTGTAATATTTGACTTTTTATGTTTTTGTGAAAAATCGTGACTATTAATATATTTAATTAATCACGTAATAATAATAATAAAAAAATATAATTCTTGTCTTTTATAAATACACATACAAAAATTACACAAACTTTAAAAAAAATTGGGTGTACAATAATTATTGTACATCCACTATAAAGATAGACTAATTTGATCAAAAGTTACCCCTAAAATAAATAAAAGTTACCCTAATATGCATAAAAGTAATCCAATACAAATAAAAATTATTAATAAAGAATCACATTTTAAATGACTAAAAATCAATTATTAGTGATTGAATGTAATTAAATTACCATTATAAAACTTTTCTTATTGTTTTTATATATATAAATTGTATTATGTTTAAAGTTACCCAAAAATAGGGAAAAAGTTACTCTAAAATTAGGTAAAAGTTACCCTTATACTACTCGATGTACAGTAATATTAGTATAAACCGGGTGTATACAAAAGTTTTTGAAAAAATTAATACTCTAAAGTTAATGAGAGTATAAAATAGCAGTTAATTTAGGAGGGGGGATCGAGCTGATTTAAAAAGAAAAAAAAAAGGCAATCGACAAAATAGAATCAATGAATCATGCGACATATACACATATACAATAGATTAACTATAAAATTAAATGAATCAAATCCCATTTACATAATTTACTTATAAAGAAGCTATACTTAAAGGTAAAAATAAACTTACATCAGGCTTGATCCAACGTCCCATTTGGGGTTATTGAGGGATTATCTATAGAATTGAACTTGAAGCAAGCACAAACTTTTACTAGTAAATGATTTTAACTCTTTACTATTGATCGAGAACTTGGGATTTAAGTCAATTAGTTATTTGAGTATTTATGTATAAAATTTACGTGTAGAATTATGTATATATAATGCACATAAAACTTCATTTTAAAATCTGTGGGCTGAATGAATCATCTATGAATTAATCTGAAAGGATAATACGCGCGTCTACGTAATTTTTATAAAACCAGGTGCTTGAGCCTCTTGTATTGTATTTGAGGTCAAACAAATGACCAATATAATCTACAATTTACTTCTTGGTCAAGTCTTCAGCCCATTTATCTTCCATCTCAGCCCTTTCCTATTATATGGTTAATTAAATGTACAAAATTGACTACTACCTCGTTGACAAAAAATATTATTGTTTTAATCTACAAAATTGACTAAAATAAATTCGAAAAATTAGCATTTCTATATCTATACGATAATACGAGTTGCATTAATCCAATTGTTAATACAAACAAATGATGTATATCTGTTTTTTTTGTTTTTTTTTTTTTTTTTTTTTTTTAATAGCATCTGTTTTAGTTTTTAATTTTTCTGTTTTTTTAGGAAATTTAGCTGATAAATAAACCAACATTTTGTAGTGAGAATTTAACCTCCAAGTCATTCTCGGGTTTGAATCGGGTTCGGTTCAATTCAATAATTTCGGGTCATTCTCGGGTTCGGTTCAAGTCAATAATTTGCGGGTTATAATTAGGTTGGGTCATTTCCAAGTCGGGTCATTGTCATATTCAAGTCAGGTTATGTTCAAGTCAATAATTTGCAGGTTACAATCAAGTCGGGTCATTTCCAAGTCATGTCATATTCGGGTTCAACTAATTATAAATAGATAATTATCATTTTTATCAGGCTAATTATTTCCTTTGACTATAATATATATGGCAATATACTAAGGAACTACAGTCTATAATTTACGAAAATAATTATCTCCTTTGACCATACAACAAATATATACTATATTTAAGTCTTAAATTTGAGGATGATGCTCCTTTCTTTTGCTAGCCTGGACCGACTTGAACTCCCTAGACAAAATGCTGTGATAAAAAATAATAAGGTAGTCTTGATTGCTTTTAAGGTGATTTGAAATCGGGTCAGGAATAATTTGGGTTGAATTTAGGTCAAGTCAATAACAAGTCGTGTTAATTTCGAGTCGAGTTAGTAACAGATTGGGTTGAATTTTTGGATCGATTAAGTAATAGGCCTGGTAAAATTCGGGTTGGGTCAATAACAAGTCGGATTTAATTTGGGTCAGGTCAATAACAAGTCGGGTTGATTTCGGGTCAGGTTTGTAAAAGGTTGGGTTAAATTCGGGTCGGGTTGAATTCAGGTCAGGTTAGTAACAAATCGGGTCAAATTCGGGTTTTGACGGGTTAAAACAGGTATGGGTAAATTTCGGTTCAAGTCGGGTTCGGTACAAGTTAATTAAATTGGCCGTTGTAAACCGGTTAATCGGTGCAAGTTGTAAACCGGTAAATTGGTCGTTTAAAAGCAAATTGGATGGTTCCACCCAACCAATTGGACTCCCATATTAGGGACCATGATAAATATTTCGGCAATTTTTGTTCCCGGCGAAAAAAAGTCAAAAATTAAAATTTCCAAAATTGAAGGCTAATGTCCACGCTTTTTGAGAAATTTTGGAGGTTTCGGGGCCCCGATGTCGTAAAATCTTGAGATTTTAGGAAATACATCCGGGGGTCATAAAATTCCGTTTGGAACCATATATGATCATTATATGGTGTCATAGATGTCCGTGGTAGGCTTGAGTTAATGAAATCGATGCAAGTTGTAAACTGGTAAATTGGTCGTTTAAAGGCAAATTAGATGGTTCCACCCACCAATTGGCCTCCCGGAGGGTATTAGGGACCATGGTAAACATTTCGGCAATTGTTTTTCCGGGCGTAAAAAAGTCAAAAAATTCCAAAATAGAATGCTAATATAATATCCACGCTTTTTGAGAAATTTTATAGGTTTCGGGGCTCGGTGTCGAAAAGACTTGAGATTTTAGGGGATAATAATCAATAGTTGGGATTAATAATTAAAAATTTTCCTTTTTATTTCCAGGTGAAAAAAAGTAAAAAAAAAATTCCAAAATTAAAAGCTAATATCTTCGCTTTTTGAGAAATTTTGGAGGTTTCAGGGCCCGATGTCGAAAAGGCTTGATATTTTAGGGGATAAATCTCAAGGTCATATCATGTCGTTTGGAACCATATATGGTCACTAAATGTTGTCATAAATGTTCGTGGTAGGCTTGAATCGATGAAATCGGTGCAAGTTGTAAATCGATAAATTGGCCGTTTAAAGGCAAATTGGATGGTTCCACCCACCCAATTGGACTCCCAGAGGATATTAGGGACCATGGTAAAAATTTCAGCAATTTTTATTTCCGGGCCAAAAGAAGTAAAAAAGTTTCAAAATTAAAGTCTAATATCCGCGCTTTTTGAGAAATTTTGGAGGTTTCGGGGCCCGGTTTTGAAAAGTTTTGAAATTTTAGAGAATACATTTCGGGGTCATATATTGTTGTTTGGAACCATATATGATCTTTATTTGTTGTCATAAATGTTCATTGTAGGCTTGAGTTAATGAAATCGGTACGGGTGCAAATTGTAACCGGTAACTCGGCTGTTTAAAGACAAATAGGATGGTTGCACCTAGCCAGGTGGACTCCCGGAGGGTATAGGGACCATTGTAAACATCACATCAAATTTTATTTTTGGGCGAAAAAGGCAAAAATTCCAAAATTGAAGACTAATATCCACGCTTTTTGAGAAATTTCAATTGTTTCGGGGCCCGGTGTGGAAAAGCAATAAGATTTAAGGGGAAACATCTCGGGGTCATATAAAGCCGTTTGGAACCATATATTATCATTATATGTTGTCATAAATGTTCGTGGTAGGCTTGAGTTAATGAAATTATTGCAAGTTGTAAATCGGTAAATTGGTTGTTTAAAGGCAAATTGGATGGTTCAACCCACCTATTTGGATTCATAGAGGATATTAGGAACCATGGTAAACATTTCGGCAATTTTTATTTCCGGATGAAAAAAGTCAAAAAATTCCAAAATTGAAAGGATAATATCCATGCTTTTTGAGAAATTATGGAGGTTTTCAAGACCCGGTGTCGAAAAGGCTTGAGATTTTGGAGATACATCTCTGTGTCATATAATTTCATTTGGAACCATAAATGATCATTATATGTTGTCATAAATATTCGTGTTAGGATTGAGTTAATGAAATCGGTGCAAGTTGTAAATTAGTAAATTGGCCGTTTAAAGGAATTTTGGATGGTTCCACCCACCCAATTGGACTCCCAGAGGGTATTAGGGACATGATAAACATTTCAGCAATTTTTATTTTCAGGTTAAAAAAGGTTAAAAAAAATTCCAAAATTGAAGGCTAATATCTACGCTTTTTCAGAAATTTCGATTGTTTTGGGGCCCGGTGTCGAAAAGCATTGAGATTTTAGGGGAAACATCTCGGGGTCATATAAAGCCGTTTGGAACCATATATGATCATTATATGTTGTCATGCATAAATGTTCGTGGTAGGCTTGAGTTAATGAAATCAGTGCAAGTTGTAAATCGGTAAATTGGATTGTTCAACCCACCTATTTGGACTCACAGAGGATATTAGGGACCATGGTAAACATTTCGACAATTTTTATTTTCGAGCGAAAAAAGTCAAAAATTTCCAAAATTGAAGTCTAATATCCACGCTTTTTGAGTAATTTTGGAGATTTCGGAGCCCAGTGTTAAAAAGTCTTTAAATTTTAGGGAATACATCTCGGGGTCTTATAATTTTATTTGGAACCATATATGATCATTATTTGTTGTCATAAGTGTTCGTGGTATATAGGCTTGAGTTAATGAAATCGGTGCAAGTTGTAAACCGATTAATTAGTCGTTTAAAGGCAAATTGGATAGTTCAACCCACCCAATTTAACTCTCGGAGGGTATTAGGGACTATGGTAAACATTTAGGCAATTTTTATTTCCGTGCGAAAATAAGTCTAAAAATTCCAAAATTAAAGGCTAATATATACGCTTTTTCAAAAATTTCGATTGTTTCGGGGCCCGGTGTCGAAAAGCATTGAGATTTTAGGGGAAATATCTCGGGGTCATATAAAGCCGTTTGGAACCATATATGATCATTATACGTTGTCCAAAATGTTCGTGGTAGGCTTGTGTTAATGAAAACAGTGCAAGTTGTAAATCAGTAAATTGGTTGTTTAAAGGCAAATTGGATGGTTTAACCCACCAATTTGGACTCACAGAGGATATTAGGGACCATGGTAAACATTTCGGCAATTTTTATTTTCGAGGGAAAAAAGTCAAAAAATTCCAAAATTGAAGTCTAGTATCAACGCTTTTTTTAGTAATTTGGAGGTTTCGGAGTCCGGTGTTGAAATGTCTTTAAATTTTAGGGAATACATGTCGGGGTCATATAAGTCATTTGGAACCATATATGATCATTATTTGTTGTCATAAATGTTCATGATAGGCTTAAGTTAATGAAATCGGTGCAAGTCGTAAGGCAGTAAATTGATCGTTTAAAGGCAAATTGGATAGTTCAACCCACCCAATTGGACTCTCGGAGGGTATTATATATGGACTATGATAAACATTTCGGCAACTTTTATTTCCGTGCAAAATAAGTCTAAAAATTCCAAAATTGAAGGCTAATATCCACGCTTTTGAGAAATTTTGGAGGTTTCAGGGCACGGTGTCAAAAGGCCGTGAGATTTTGGGAGATACATCTCAGGGTCATAAAAAGTCGTTTGGAACCATATATCATCATTATATGTTGTCTTAAGTGTTCATGGTAGGCTTGAGTTAATGAAATTGGTGCAAGTTGTAAATCGGTAAATTGGCCGTTTAAAGACGAATTGGATGGTTCCACCCACCCAATTGGACTCCTGAGAATATTAGAACCATGGTAAACATTTCGGAAATTTTTATTTCCGGATGAAAAAAAGTAAAAAAAAAATCAAAAATTGAAGGCTTTTTGATAAATTTCGAAGGTTTGGGCCCCAGTGTCGAAAATACTTGTGACATTAGGGAATACATCTCGGGATCATATAATGTCGTTTGGAACCATAAATGATCATTATATGTTCTCATAAATGTTCGTGGTAGGCTTGAGTTAATGAAATCAGTGCAAGTTGTAAATCGGTAAATTGGCTGTTTAAAGACAAATTGGATGGTTCCACCCACCCAATTAGAGTCCTGGAGGGTATTAGGGACCATGGTAAACATTTCGGCAATTTTTATTTCGAGCGAAAAAAGTCAAATAATTCCAAAATTGAAGTCTAATATCCACACTTTTTGAGTAATTTTGGAGGCTTCGGATTCCGGTGTTGAAAAGTCTTTAAATTTTACAGAATGCATGTCGGGGTCATATAATGTCATTTGGAACCATATATGATCATTATTTTTTGTCATAAGTGTTCGTGGTAGGCTTGAATTAATGAAAACGGTGCAAGTCGTAAGCCAAAAAATTGGTCGTTTAAAGGCAAATTGGATAGCTCAACCCACCCAACTGGACTCTCGGAGAGTATTAAGGACTATTGTAAACATTTCGGCAATTTTTATTTCCGTGCGAAAATATGTTTAAAAATTCCAAAATTGAAAACTAATATCCACGCTTTTGAGAAAATTTTGAGGTTTCAGGGCACGGTGTAGAAAAGCTTTGAGATTTTAGGAGATATATCTCGGGGTCATAAAAATTAGTTTGGAAGCATATATGATCATTATATAATGTCTTAAGTGTTCATGGTAGGCTTGAGATAATGAAATTAGTGCAAGTTGTAAATCGGTAAATTGACCGTTTAAAGACGAATTGGATGGTTCTACCCACCCAATTAGACTCCCAAGGATATTAGGAACCATGGTAAACATTTCGGCAATTTTTATTTCCGGATGAAAAAAGCAAAAAAATTCCAAAATCGAAGGCTAATATCCACGCTTTTTGAAAAATTTCGACGGTTTCAGGTCCTGGTGTCGAAAAGACTTGTGATATTAAGGAATAAATCTCGGGATCATATAATGTTGTTTGGAACCATAAATGATCATTATATGCTGTCATAAATGTTCGTGGTAGGCTTGAATTAATGAAATCGGTGCAATTTGTAAACCGGTAAATTGGCCGTTTAAAGACAAATTGGACGGTGCCACCCACCCAATTGGAGTCCCAGAGAGTATTAGTGAAGATGGTAAACATTTCGACAATTTTTATTTCCGGATAAAAAAGGTCCAAAAATTTCCAAAATTTAAGACGGTTTTGAGAAACTAAGACGGTTTCGGGCCCCGGTGTCAAAATGACTTGAGAGATTAGGAAATACATCTCAGGATCATATAATGTCGTTTGGAACCATAAATGATCATTATATGTTGTCATAAATGTTCGTGGCAGGCTTGAGTTAATGAAATTAGTGCTAGTTGTAAACCGGTAAATTGGCCGTTTAAAGACAAATACGATGGTTCTATCCACCCAATTGGAGCCCCGAAGGGTTTTAGGGACCATGGTAAATATTTTAGTAATTTTTATTTCCGGATATAAAAATTCAAAAATTTCATAAATTGAAGGCTAATATCCACGCTTTTTGAAAAATTTCGACGGTTTCGGGCCCCGATGTCGAAAAGATTTGAGACCTTCGGGATTTATCTCGGGATCGTATAATGTCGTTTGGAACCATAAATGATCATTATATGTTGTCATAAATGTTCATGGTAGGCTTGAGTTAATGAAATCGGTGCAAGTTGTAAATCGGTAAATTGGCTGTATAAAGACAAATTGGATGGTTCCACCCACCCAATTGGAGTCCCGGAGGGTATTAAGGACCATGGTAAACATTTCTACAATTTTTATTCCCGGATTAAAAAAAGTAAAAAAATTCCAAAATTCAAGGCTAATATCCACGCTTTTTGAGAAATTTAGACGGTTTGGGCCCCGACGTCGAAAAGACTTGAGATATTAGGGAATACATCTCGGGATCATATAATGTCATTTGGAACCATAAATGATCATTATATGTTGTCTTAAATGTTCGTGGTAGGCTTGATTTAATGAAATCGGTACAATTTGTAAACCGGAAAATTGGTCATTTAAAGACTAATTGGACGGTTCCACCCACCCAATTGGATTCCCGGAGGGTATTAAGCACCATGGTATACATTTCGGCAATTTTTATTTTCGGACGAAAAAAGTCAAAAAATTCCAAAATTGAAGGCTTATATCCACGCTTTTTGAGAAATTTCGACGGTTTAAGGCCCTGGTGACGAAAATACTTGAGATATTAGGGAATACGTCTAGGGATCATAATGTCGTTTGGAATCATAAATGATCATTATATGTTGTCATAAATGTCAGTGGTAGGCTTGAGTTAATGAAATCGGTGCAAGTTATAAACCGATAAATTGGACGTTTAAAGACAAATTTGATGGTTCCACCCACCCAATTGGAGTCCCGGAGGGTATTAGGGACTATGGTAACATTTCGGCAATTTTTATTTCCGGATTAAAAAAAGTAAAAAAATTCCAAAATTCAAGGCTAATATCCACGCTTTTTGAGAAATTTAGACGGTTTCGGGCCCCGGTGTCGAAAAGAGTTGAGATATTAGGGAATACATGTCGGGATCATATAATGTCGTTTGGAACCATAAATGATCATTATATGTTGTCATAAATGTTCGTGGTAGGCCTGATTTAATGAAATCGGTGCAAGTTGTAAACCGGTAAATTGGCCGTTTAAAATTGGAGTGCCGGAGGGTATTAGGGACCATGGTAAACATTTTGGCAATTTTTACTTATGGAAGAAAAAAAGTCAAAAAATTCCAAAATTGAAGGCTAATATCCACGCTTTTTGAGAAATTTTGACGGTTTAAGGCCCCGGTGACGAAAAGACTTGAGATATTAGGGAATACATCTAGGGATCATATAATATCGTTTGGAACCATAAATGATCATTATATGTTGTCATAAATGTCCGTGGTAGGCTTGAGTAAATGAAATCGGTGCAAGTTGTAAACTGGTAAATTGGCTGCTTAAAAACAAATTGGACGGTTCCACCTACCCAATTGGAGTCCCGGAGGATATTAGTGATCATGGTAAACATTTCGGCAATTTTTATTTCAGGATGAAAAAAATTCAAAAAAAATTCCAAAATTGAAGGCTAATATCCATGTTTTTTGAGAAATTTAGACTGTTTCGGGCCCTGGTGTCGAAAAGACTTGAGATATTAGGGAATACATCTCGGGATCATATAACGTCGTTTGGAACCATAAATGATCATTATATGTTCTCATAAATGTTCATGCTAGGCTTGAGTTAATAAAATCGGTACAAGTTGTAAACTGGTAAATTGGTCGTTTAAAGACAAATTAGATGGTTCCACCCACCCAATTGGAGTCCTTGAGGGTATTAGGAAACATGGTAAATATTTTGACAATTTTTATTTCCGGATGAAAAAAGTCAAAAAATTCTAAAATTGAAGGCTAATAATATCCACGCTTTTTGAGAAATTTCGACGGTTTGGGTCTGTGGTGTCGAAAAGACTTGAGATATTAGAGAATACATCTCGGGATCATATAATGTCGTTTGGAACTATAAATGATCATTATATGTTGTCATAAATGTTCGTGGTAGGCTTGAGTTGATGAAATCGGTGCAAGTTGTGAACCGGTAAATTGGTCGTTTAAACACAAATTAGATGGTTCTACCCACCCAATTGGACTCCCAGAGAGTATTAGGGACCATGGTAAATATTTCGCCAATTTTTATTTTCGGGCGAAAAAAGTCAAAATATTCAAAAATTGAAGACTAATATCCATACTTTTTGAGAAATTTTGGAGGTTTCAAGGCCTGGTGTCGAAAAGTTTTGAAATTCTAGGGGATATATCTTGGGGTAATATAATGCAGTTTGGAACCATACATGATCATTATTTGTTGTTATAAATGTTCGTGGTAGGTTTGAGTTAATAAAATCGGCGCAAAATGTGATCGGTAAATTGGTTGTTTAAAGGCAAATTGGATGGTTTCACCCACCCAATTAGACTTCTGGAAGGTATAAGGTACAAAAGTAAACGTTTCGGCAGTTTTTATTTCCGGGCGAAAAAAAAGTCAAAAAATTCAAAAATTGAAATCCATGCTCTTTGAGAAATTTGGATGTTTCAAAGACCTGTGTTAAAAAGTTTTGAGATTTTAGGGGATATATTTCGGTGTTATATAATGCCGTTTGGAACCATATATGATCATTATATGTTTTCATAAATGTTCGTAGTAGGCTTGAGTTCATTAAATCGGTACAAGTTGTAAATCAGTAAATTAGCCGTTTAAAGGTAAATAGGATGGTTCCACCCACCCAATTGGAATCCATGAGGATATTAGGGGTCATGGTAAACATTTCAGCAATTTTTATTTCCGGGTGAAAAAAGTCATAAAATTCCAAAATTGAATGCTAATATCCACGTTTTTTGAGAAATTTTGGAGGTTTCGGGTAGGGCTGTCAATTTGGTTAAACGGGTCGGGTTTAGGTCGGTAAGAGTGGGCCGGGCTAACTCGGATCGGGTCAATTCGGATTAATTCCATAACCTATGCGGGTCGGGTTTAGGTTGGGTCATTCTTGAGTCGGGTCACGTTGTTCATACTTTTTATCTGGGTTGGGTTAATAACAGGTCGGATTACATTCGGATCGGGTGAAAAATAGATCGGGTTTAATTCGGGTTTTCACGGGTTAAAACGAGTTAGGGTAATTCTCGTGTTTGAGTCGGGTTCGGTTCAAGTCAATAATTTTCGGGTTAGAATCAGTTTGGTTCATTATTCTCGGGTTTGAGTTGGGTTCAAGTCAATAACTTGCGGGTTATAATCAGGTTGGGTCATTTTCATGTCGGGTCAGTCTCGGGTTCAAGTCGGGTTCGGTTCAATTCAATAATTTGCGGGTTATAATTAGGTTGGGTCATTTCCAAGTTGGGTCATTCTCGAATTCAAGTCTGATTATGTTCAAGTCAATAATTTGCAGGTTACAATCAGGTCGGGTCATTTCCAAGTCAGGTCATATTCCGGTTTAACTAATTATAAATAGATAATTATCATTTTTTATCAAGCTAATTATTTACTTTGACTATAATATAAATGACAATATATTATGGAACTATAGTCTATAATTTAGGAAAATAATTATCTCCTTTGACCATACAACAAATATATACTATATTTAATTCTTAAATTTGAGGATGATGCTCCTTTCTTTTGCTGGCCTGGACCGACTTGGTCTTCCTAGACAAAATACTTTGATAAAAAATAATAAGGTGGTCTAAATTGCATTTAAGGTGATTTGAAATTAGGTTTAATTAGCAAAAATTTGGGTTGAATTTAGGTTGGGTCAATAACAAGTCGTGTTGATTTCGAGTTGGATTAGTAATAGATCGGGTTGAATTTTTTGGTCGGGTTAGTAATAGGTCTGTTATAATTCGGGTTGGGTCAATAACAAGTCGGGTTGAATTTATGTCAGGTTAATTTCAAGTCGGGTTGATTTCGGGTCGGGTTTTTAACAGGTTGGGTTAAATTCGGGTCGGGTTAGGAATGGGTCGGGTTGAATTCAGGTCAGGTTAGTAACAAGTTAGGTTAAATTTGGGTTTTGACGGGTTAAAACGGGTTTGGGTCAAATTCGGTTTAAGTCGGGTTCGGTCCAGCTCAATAATTTACGGGTTACATTCGGGTCGGGTCATCTCCAGGTCTGTTCATGTTCGGGTTCGAGTCTCACATACTCGGGCCAACTCGGGTTTAGGTTTGGTTTTAGGTCGGGTCAGGTTAGGTTTGGGTCACCATTTTTTCGAGTTCAGATTATTCGGTTAATAATTGGGTTTGAGTCGGTATTTCGGGTTACCTATAACCTATTTAACAGGTTTATTTTTTTTTTTTTTAACCTTTGTATAAAAAAAATAAATATATAAGATCTTTAATTTAATCTCTCTCCTCTATCTTACATCCCCCTCTTCCATGGTTGTTCACCATGACCATTAACCCACCGTAACCTACACCATAACCTCATCCCAACCACCACACCACCACCTGAACCACCTTACCTCACCTTCGAACAACCAACATCACCCAATCCGGTAGACCTCATCACCTTCGAACACCAACACTGTTGTGCGACAGCGGAAGCAAAGGTCGTAAACAAACAAGAAAACAATAAAGAAATTCAATGCAAACAATAAGAACAACACCAAGAATTTACGTGGTTCACTATCGATGTGATAGCTACGTCCACGGGCACCGAGATCGAATGATTTCACTATAAACTGCAAAGATTACAAAGATGATTCTTGTATTTCTCAAGAACGGCTTTCACTCTGTCTCTCTTCACCCTAATACTGATATTAGGGAGGTTTTATATTAATCCCTAATTAAAAGATACTTGGGCAAAAAGATAATAAAATAAGATAACCTAAAACCGCAAAATCCGCGTTCCGTATTTTTCCTTCTCCGCCCGGTCAGACCGGGCAAGGTCTGCCCGATCGGGCGCGAGAAGAAAACTCCATACGAATGCTTCAACGTATCCAACCCCCACCGCCCGGTCAGACCGGGCAAGGTCTGCCCGATCGGGCGAAGGCTCGCCCGGTCGGGCGAAGGCTCGCCCGGTCGGGCGCGAGAGCAGCTTCTTCAACGAATTTGCCAGGCACCTCTTCTTCTTCCGCCCGGTCAGACCGGGCAATGTCCGCCCGATCGGGCGGACAAAGCTACGAAGTACGAGTCACCTAATATACTTATCAACAATCTCCACCTTGACGAGAACTCGTAGTCAGCAAACGACCCCATCAAGACATAGTGAAAAAACATCTCAAGCCAAACCCGATGCAGGACTCATGCATAAGCCATACATCCCGATAAGTCTTCAACCAAGACCCATCACATACTCGTCTCCAAGTATAACAACTCATAATGCTCCACCTGCATCACAAGCCCCGGGCAAGCTCCACCTTAATGCCAACACACCTACACCAGGAGCTCCCCAACTTCGCCCCTCAGGGCCTACTACATCACGTAGTAATCAATATTTAGCAAGTCTAAGCAATGTTTAAACTTGCTAAACGGAACAGGCTTAGTGAAGAAATCAGCCGGGTTGTCAGCAGTCCCAATCTTCTTCACCTTAATCCTCTTGTCAGTACGTAAGAAATGATACCTGACATCAATGTGCTTCGTCCGATCATGGTGTACTTGATCTTTAGCTAAGCAAATCGCACTTAGACTATCACAATACACTGTAGCAAAATCCTGTGCAATACCCAGTTCACCTACTAGGCCTTTGAGCCAAATAGACTCCTTAGCTGCAGAAGTTAAAGCCATATACTCAGCTTCAGTAGTTGACAACGTAACTGATGACTGCAATGTAGACTTCCAACTAACCACAGAACCACCCAAAGTGAACACATAACCAGTCACAGACCTCCTGGTATCCACATCAGCTGCATAATCAGAATCACTGTACCCAGTGACCAAGCATTCCTTATCATTCCCGTACACAAGACCAATATCAGCTGTCCCTCTCAGGTAGCGAAAAATCCTTTTCACCCCTTGCCAGTGTTCCCTCCCAGGTCGAGCCATAAACCTGCTTACAACACTAACGGCATGCGCAATATCCGGCCTAGTACAGACCATAGCATACATCAAACAACCAACCGCATTTGCATATGGAACTCTAGACATATAAGACAACTCCTCCTCTGATTGAGGTGACATAGACAAAGACAACTTACAACTAACAGTAGTTGGCGTACTTATAGGCTTCGATTTTTCCATCCCAAAACGAGACAAAATCTTTTCAATGTAGCTTTTCTGAGTCAAGAAAAACTTACCTCTAGCCCGATCCCTGTAGATCTCCATACCCAAAATCTTCCTAGCTGCACCCAAGTCTTTCATGTCAAACTCCGAGTTAAGCATCTCCTTTAATCTAGCAATATCAGATTTATTCTTTGTGGCAACCAACATGTCATCAACATATAACAAAAGATAAATCATGGAACCATTATCCAGCTTACTATGATACACACAGCAATCATATGAATTCCTGTCAAAACCTTGTGAAACCATAAAAGAATCAAACCTTTTGTACCACTGTCGGGGGGATTGCTTAAGTCCATACAATGACTTTAGCAATCTGCAGGCATAGTGTTCCTTTCCAGGAGCTTCGAATCCTTCGGGCTGCTTCATCAGAATCTCCTCCTCCAAATCGCCATGAAGGAAAGCCGTTTTAACATCCAACTGCTCCAGCTCAAGATCAAAATGTGCTACAATTGACAATAACACACGGATAGAAGTATGTCGAACCACAGGTGAGAATATCTCAACAAAATCAACCCCTTCTACCTGACTGAACCCCTTAGCAACTAGCCTAGCCTTAAAACGTATTTGCTCAGTTTCCGACAACCCTTCTTTCTTCTTGTAAATCCATTTACAACCCACAAGCTTCCTCCCTTCCGGTACCTTTACCAGTTCCCACACTCTGTTCTTGTAAAGAGACTGCATCTCTTCACCCATTGCGGCAAGCCATTGCGCAGACTCACTACAACTAATTGCTTGTTTATATGTGGCAGGTTCAAATGACTCTACATCATCAGCTACACTCAATGCATAACCTGTCATCGCATCAACACAGCAATTTCTTCCCTCCATCTCTTCAATCAATCTAACAGGCTTCTTGATAACTCGTTTAGGCATCTCAAGAATGGTGTCAGGTTGACTAGATGACCCCTGATTAGATTGCTCCACCTCATCCCCAGAGTTAGAATGAGTAGGAGTAATCTCAGGTTTAGGAGTACCCGGCACTGGAACATCAGCATCATCATCAATATATTGTACCCGAGGTAAATCAGCAATGGTAGACTGATGTACCTCAAGTACCCCATCTGTCTGTAATAAATTGTCTCCTTCCCTTCTCAAATCTGAAATCTCTGCATTTTTAATTGAATACATGGTGTTTTCATCGAAAGTAACATCCCTACTAAGAATGACCCGACCCTCCGAAGGTGAAAAAATTCTAAACCCCTTCACACCATCCCCGTACCCAACAAAACACCCCTTCTTGGCTCGTGGATCCAGCTTACCCTCAATAACATGATAATAAGCAACACAACCAAAAATCTTCAAATTCGAAAAATTAGGCAACTTACCACTCCAGATCTCAAACGGAATCTTGGAATCAATTCCAGAATGAGGACCCCTATTAATGACATAACAAGCTGTTAACACAGCTTCACTCCAGTACCTCCTCCCAAGCCCTGCATTAGAGAGCATGCATCGAACTCTCTCTAGCAGTGTCTGATTAACCCGTTCTGCTGTGGTGTCTTCCTGACAGTATGATGCCGACCTATACCCTCATCTGCACAGAACTGATTAAACTCGTCTTTGCAAAACTCTAGCCCATTGTCCGTTCGTAGCTTCTTGATCTTCCTTCCTTGTCGATTTTCCACCAAAGCTTTCCATTGCTTGAAAGCTTTGAAGGCCTCATCCTTTGACTTAAGCAACCTAAGCCATGTGTATCGGGACTTGTCATCAACAAATGACACAAAATAGTGGTAACCTCCCATACCTTCAACTCTAGATGGACCCCAGCAATCTGAATGGATGTAATCGAGCACTGCATCAGTAATGTGAGCACCCTTGCTGAACTTTGACCTGTGTTTCTTACCAAACACACAATGCTCACAAAATTCAAGGTTGGCAACCTTGACCCCGGATAGAAGACCCCTCTTGGACAATAGCTGCATCCCCTTCTCCCCCATATGACCAAGCCTCATGTGCCAAATCTTAGTCATCTCCTGGTGAGATACAGATGCGCAAACCGCAGAACTAGGCAGTGTAACACCCTCAAAAACATAGAGGGTGTTCCTTTTGATACCCTTAAGTACCAACTCAGAACCTCTGAAAATACACAACTCCCCATCTGAAAACACACCATTGTACCCCAATTCATCCAGGGTACCCAATGAAATCAGATTCTTTCCTAAAGCAGGAACATGCCGTACATTAGTCAAAGTTAACCTCCGCCCATCAACAGTCCTCAACCTCATGGAACCAATACCTGTGACCTTACATGGAGCATTGTTACCGACTATAACCATACCCCCATTGCGAGGTTCATATGTATCAAACCAATCTCGACGTGGACACATATGGAACGAACACCCCGAATCTAGAACCCAGTTATCAGATAAATCATCAGACCTAGCAGAACTGACTAATGCTAAATCTTCCTCTGAATTATAGCTCTCATTCGGTTTCTCTTCAACTACAGCAGCCTGGGACTTGTTTTTCCTCACCGGACAATTATTCCTAAAGTGACCCGGTTCTTTACAGTAATAACATGTTTTAGTAGTAGTTTTACTAGATCCATCCTTGCCGTTTCCAGCACCCGACCCAGCATTGTTCCCCTTGTTAAACCCCTTATTCTTTTTAGACTTTCCGGACTTAACAAATAACCCACTACCATTATCCCCATTATCACTCGTAGCTTTCATTCTGAGTTCCCTAGTATGAAGTGCTGCCTTCACTTCTTCTAAGGTTATAGAATCCTTACCAACAACAAAAGACTCTACAAAATTCTCAAAGCTAGACGGTAGAGATACAAGTAAAATCAACGCAGCATCCTCATCATCAATTTTAACATCTAAATTACGTAAATCAAGCAAAATAGAGTTAAGTTTTTCTAGATGTTCCCGTAAGGAAGTACCTGACTGCATCCGGAGGCTAAACAACCGCTGTTTCAGTAATAATTTGTTGGTCAACGACTTAGTCATATACAATGACTCCAGCTTCAGCCACAATCCAGCCGCCGTTTCCTGATCAGCAACCTCCGTGATGATTTGATCATCAAGACTAAGTAATATGGTAGAGTGTGCCTTCTCTTCCATAACTTCTAACTGCGAGTCAGTCGGTCCGTCTCCTGACTCCGAAGTAGTACTCTTTGGAGCCAACGGACGCCATATCTGCTGTTGTTTTAACAGAGCCTTCATCTTAATTTGCCATAGCCCGAAACTATTTTTCCCGGTAAACTTCTCAATTCTTATTGTTGAATCTCCTGCCATTGTTATCTTCAAGAAACTCTCCAAGGATTGAACCTGGCTCTGATACCAATTGTTGTGCGACAGCGGAAGCAAAGGTCGAAAACAAACAAGAAAACAATAAAGAAATTCAATGCAAACAATAAGAACAACACCAAGAATTTACGTGGTTCACTATCGATGTGATAGCTACGTCCACGGGCACCGAGATCGAATGATTTCACTATAAACTGCAAAGATTACAAAGATGATTCTTGTATTTCTCAAGAACGGCTCTCACTCTGTCTATCTTCACCCTAATACTGATTTTAGGGAGGTTTTATATTAATCCCTAATTAAAAGATACTTGGGCAAAAAGATAATAAAATAAGATAACCTAAAACCGCAAAATCCGCGTTCCGTATTTTTCCTTCTCCGCCCGGTCAGACCGGGCAAGGTCTGCCCGATCGGGCGCGAGAAGAAAACTCCATACGAATGCTTCAACGTATCCAACCCCCACCGCCCGGTCAGACCGGGCAAGGTCTGCCCGATCGGGCGAAGGCTCGCCTGGTCGGGCGAAGGCTCGCCCGGTCGGGCGCGAGAGCAGCTTCTTCAACGAATTTGCCAGGCACCTCTTCTTCTTCCGCCCGGTCAGACCGGGCAATGTCCGCCCGATCGGGCGGACAAAGCTACGAAGTACGAGTCACCTAATATACTTATCAACAAACACCTCATCGAATCTCAAAACCCAAGCAAACCCCACACCGCGCGAAGACCAAACCTCACCCCTTCTGACCTGAATTATCCCTTACTTGACCACGAGACCACCATATAAATTTGGATGAAGGGGGAGTGGGAGGCAACTGTTTACTGACGTTTGGGGGATGAAGGGAAAGGGGTTGGCAGAGAAGGGCTAGGGCTTTTCCGGTGGAGTTGATCCGTGGTACTACTCCGGCAGGGAAGGAAAAGGCAATGGGGGGACTGATTTAGACTTTCAGGTGTTTAGGAAGGGGTTGAATTTTTTTTTTTTAATTTTATTTTATTATTTTATTAAAACATTAAAAAAAAAAAACCATTTAGAAGGTGACATTTGGCAAGTCACCTTCTATCTTAGGTTACCAGTTTCACAAATCGGTAAAAGGCTTGTTTTGAGCAGATGGAGGTCAAAGGTGGGATTATTTCTATATTTCGAAAAAATAAGATTATTTTGAGCAGAAATGACGACAAATGTGTTGAAACCCATTATAGCCCACTTGTGAGTGTCCCACATTGGAGAAAGAGGAGAAGGTGGTTCCACTTTATAAGGTAGAGGAGTTACTCCTACTATTGCCAATTGGTTTTAGTGTGGAAGCTCCAAAACCTTGTTTGTGGACCAAACTCTCCTCCTCCTTATTCGGGTAGCCCAGACCCATTTCATATTGTTTCGAAATTTATCAAAATGTGAGATTATTAATTTCCATTCTTCCTTTATTTTTTAAAAATTTAATTACCTACATACGTGAATCCCATAGGATTGAGTATATATAGGAGGGATGCATGTTATCATGACAATTATTTTGAAACACGTGGCCTTTCTCAAAGTCCAAGTTTTCACTCACTTATTCTCAAAGTAATAAGCTTTAAAGTTGAGACAATCAAGCATTTGTTTCTCTCGATCTCAATTTTCATCTTTAGGTTTCCCTAGAAAGTCTATATAAAAATATAAATATCAAGATGCATGATGCATGCTAAATTGCACTTAAATGAGTTAATAAAACTCTACAAAACTCCAAGGTTAAGATATCATTATCTTGGAGGGTGACACATTACATTTACCTAAACAATATATAATGTGAAAATTCCAATATCGTTGGGGAAAAAAAATCTCATGATAAGAAATATAGCAAGCTAAGTAACTTTAGTTATGACGTCTTTATCATTATTAGCTTTGCTGACTTTAATTACCGAATTCATCTAGAGGCAACCAAGTTTCAGCTGACTACAGGTTGGGCATTGTTGAGTTTTTGACACTCAAACACTCAACTTTTACACTACATAAGTGCCCTGAAAAAAATAATATACAACAATATGACACATTAATAATGAGATTTTAAGATGTCTAGTGGGTGATTAGAATTTTTAGTAGCAACTCTTGAGAGTATTGTTTAAAAATAATAATGTAGGTCCGAAGTTGTTATGTGGTTGAACCAAACTCATTCTCGGGGATTTAGAGACTTAATAATAGGCTTAATATGATTCTAAACCATCTTTTATGATCATGGGAGACTCCACACGTCCACTTTAATAAGTTACAGATTATTATTATTTTTTTTTCAAAATTGATTGTATATGAGAAATTTCAACTTTTTTAGATTCAGAAAGGCTAGAGGTCAAGACGATACCCGCAATCCCATTAAGAATTCAGAATACCACTTAGCTTGGGCGTTAAAATCATCTATTTTGCCTCTTAATTATCTATTCTGTCGCTTGGGTGTTAATTGATTTAAGGCTAATACAGATATTTATGTGACCAACTAGCTAGTAGGTGTATATGGTTATATGAGATTGAATATATGGCTTACTAGAAAATCAACACTATTTTATCACTTATATGTTTTATCACCTCCTGGCCACGGTAATACATTATGTTGTACTTACGAGCTTACCTTGTTGTTAAATTTGTAAATATTTTCTGAATTTACTATTTTAACAATATTATTTTAGCACCTCAATCACAATATACATAAGTTGTGTAAGGCCCCATTTTCACCCAAGCCTGAAAAAAATCTTAATGATTATATTATTAAGTCAGTGTTGCAAACTCATTTGTTGAACCATCAAGTCATTATCGCAAGAAAAAAGAACCAATGAACCACCATACAACAAACATAAATATGATTAATTAACACCAAATTTAGGTAATAATCTTAGCTTTATAGTAGCTTAATATATATTGCATGGTTTGCTTAATTGGTCTATTTGTTAGAAGATCCCACTCTCACCGTTAAAAGGAATGAAGCTAAGAAGAACCTTGCTTAAAAGACACGAGATCTAAGTATTAAGATGAGTGTACCATAAAATTGATCCTAACATTTTTTGGACATTATTTCGGGGTTTTCTGATGTCCTGCGGGAGAGTTACAATTTTGAGACTGGAACCGGACGCCTGTACCTACAAAACAAACGGATGCTCCGGACGATTGGAGATCCGCCTCCGACGGTCAAGTTAGTACTTGATTAAGGAGTAATTAATGCGGAAATAAAAGTAATTGGGTCTCTCTAGGTGAGAGTGTTAAATGTGCGTCATCCCCCTTAATGAGGATTAATGGGAATATTTATATGCCTTGGGATGCGTGCCAGTACTAGGTTTAGGTTAAACCTAAGGCTGACTGGGCCTCCCACAATGATTGGGCCTTGTTGGTCGGTTTTCCCATTTGGCATGGGTGGACACGTGTCACATTGCAATTGGTCCAAGGAGGACGAATCTCTTGATGATACGTGGCAGACTCCTATTGGCCTACATGAAGGACACGTGGCGAAACCTGGCTAGCCCACGTGTCGGATGCTGATTGGTGGATAAAAATCCCCTAATCATTTGCCCCTCACAGGTGGCACGTGACTGGTCACGTGTTACCTGTGACAGGTGTCGCACCGTGACAGGCGACGGCCTGCTACAGGTGTCACTCGGTGAAAGGCCGAGAGATTCTCCCGCCCAAATTTTGAATTTTGGAAGTGACCCTTCGCTTTCTCACTTTGCCTATATAAGGGTGTGTTGACTTCAGTCATTTTTACACTTGAGAACTTTTTAGAGAGAACATTCGGACCCCTGAACTTGCTCTGACATTCCGGACTCTTTCTGCCTACCGCCTGCTCTGACAAGCCGGCTACTCAGGATTTTCAGAACTCCGTCAACTTCACTCGTTCAGGTAACCGTCGGTTCTCTTACTCTTAATTTTCTCTTTATTTTATTCTTTTTTGAAATGGCACCACGGAAGCACACGACACGACCAAGGTTAGTGATCAGCCGGTCACCGGGGACGGCTGAATCTAGGACTAGGAGTGCCGCCTGCCCTTTTTCGGACCCATCTTTGCCCTTTATACAAAGTCCGAATGTCTCTGTGTCTATGCAGAACATGATGGCCAGAACAAAAAGAACTGCTAGGATCTCGAACTCAGACGGCTCCTCCCACAGGGTGCCGATTAGTGAAACATCTGACCAGGCGCCAGATGTGGAAGTGAACCAAGGCGGCTTGACAACCGACAGTTCTGAGGGAGGGGTCAAGGTGACCCCTTCCCATTTTATAGTTGACATATCTACATTCTCTCCTACTCCTTTTGAAGGAGAGAAGGCGAGCCCCTCTGGGAGAGGGGAGGAGTCGTCCTCTTCGGACTCGCCAGAGGACGAATCCGAGTCTAGTTCTTATGGTCATGCTTCTCTGGACACGGAAGAGAAAAACAACCGCCTACAAGAGGCGAGGCTTTCTCACGCAGTTGAGAAGGGGGACAATTGGGTGGAGCCATCCGCCTCTTACCGAGAGCAAAATACCCCTTACTACTGCACTGTCCCACGGGGCCGGATCACGGCCATGCAAGAGAGAGTGGGGAGCTTTATTGCGAACCACACAATGGGCCCCGACTTTTTAGTTTTTGTGCCGGATCCAGAAGACACAATCGTCTGGCCGGCTGGTACTAGTTATGATAGCGCCTGCTTTGGCTGCTACGAGGCGGCCATCAGGGCTGGGCTGGGCTGCGCTTCCCACTACATCCGGCTGTTCAGCGGATCTTGGATGGGTATGAGTTGGGGTTATGGAAGTTAGCCCCAAACTCCTGGGTCAACGTACTCGGCTATGTGGCCGGGTGCGAACTGCACGGGGTGGAGCCAAACTTCGAGGCTTTCGCCCACATGAACTACCTCAGCCGGACCCCTAAGGCAGGCGGTACCGGCTGGTATCAATTGACGAGCCACATAGGCTACCTCATGACAAGAGGTAAAGCAAACAAGTGGAAGGATTGGCGAAGCACCTTCCTTATCATTGAAAGTTCAGACACAGAGCTGAACAAGCGCTTCAACAGGTGGAACAGGAATCCGCCTCTTCTTGCAGGCGGCCGCAGCATGCCGCCTGTTCCCCCCAAAGCCAAGAAAGAGATCCTGGATAAAGGACTCTTTAAAGTAGAGTGGAGGGTCGACTCTACTACAGGGGTACGAGAGCAAGTACCCCTGCACTGCGTCCCGAGCTTCAAATGGCTCTATGACGAGTACTTTCTGGCCGCCTGTGGCCTTAGCAGTCGGTGTTCAAGAGATAGCCGGCCTGTCGAATACTCTTTTTTTCCATGAGTTACTGTTTATCTTTTTATTAACTTGGTATCTTGTCTTTGTAGCGGTCGCCATGAGCAAGATCACCGCTTCCAAGACTGCGGCGGCCATGTTGCGAGCCTCTATTATGCAACAATCCTCAACCGACTCCCCCAAAAAGGGGGCGCCCTTGGTGAGCTCCGAACCTTTCACTCTCTTTTTGGAGTTGGGTTTATGCATATACTGACCGAGTGTTGTTTTTTTTTTTTTCAGACGGGCACTCCAAGAACCTCTTCTTCCCAACAGCCGGACTCCAAGACCCGGAGGACGACTGTTGCGAGCTCTCCTGGTACTTCCAGGAAACATGCGGCGGCTGAGAAACAACCGTCCACTCCTTCTAAAACTCCAATCAGGCCGCCTAGAAGTATGAAGCTGTCCTTGTGAATTTAGACTTGCTCCCTTCTTTACTAGGTCTAACCCGTTTGTTTATGCTTGATGCAGCCGGCCCTCAGGAGCCAGACTTGGTCGAGGTGGCCAAGTCTATGATCAAAGCCGTCCCTCCGGCTGAGAGGGAGGCGGTCAGGGGTGTCGGCACCCTTGACCTAGACGGGATTGCAGGGGTCCTTGCTGAGGTATACTTAGCATATTTTGGGTTATTTAAATTCCAGGACGCTTGTTTTTTGTTTGAAAACTGACGCCTGTTCCCTTTTACTTAGGCCCTGCTCCGAGTGAACGGCCTTCGCAAGCCGCTTGACAGGAAGAACAAAGAGGTAAAGGCTGCAAAAGCTATGGCCGCCTCTGACTGTGATAAGACAATGTTTCAAATTGCCCAAAATGAGATTTTGACAACTGATATTCTTTATTATCAGGCGCATGCTACTTCTGCTATCCGGGCTCAGTTGGAGGCGGCCCAGAAGAAAAATAATGAGCTGGAGGCGACCATCAACAATCTCAAGGCCGAGCTGAGACCTCTTCGCCAAAAAATGTCCTCATACGACACCTTGGAGAAATCCTTGGCACACGTTAAGGAACGCCTGGTGACCCAGGAGAAGAGTCTTACTCAGGAGCTCTCGGCAAAGGCCGAGCAAGAAAAGAAGGAGCTGGTCCGAGAGATGATGGAAGACTCTGCTCAGATCCAGCGCCTGACCTGGGGCCGCCTCTTCCCTAATGCCGACTTTTCCTCATGGGAAAAAACGTACCGCTAGTGTTCTGATAGATATAATCAAGAGATCCTGGCGGCTGCTGAGGACGAGGCGTTGGAGGAGGAGGAGCCGGTAGTGGCGCTTGTGCCGCTTGGGGTGGATGCATCGAAGAAGGATGCAGCTGAAGCCGAGTCCAGCAAAAAGAGTGCTGACCAGGCGGCAGCTGCTATTATTGAAGATCTGCCCCCTTCTTAAGCTTTATGTCTTCTTTTTACGGCCTGCGTGCCGTTTGTTTCTGTTTACCCGGCCAGGGGGCCGGGGTTTTGAATATTTTGTCGGTCTTAATGACCGGCTTCTTTTTGTATCTTTTACCCGGCCAAGGGGCCGGGGGTATGAATATTTATGCCGGTCCTTCTGGCCGGCTGTTAATATAACTCAGGCGACCATTATTTTAGGTCGCCTTTTTGCCAAAATGTTTCGAATTTGTTTCGTTTTGAATTTGTTTCGACTTTGCTAAGTATCGAAACTCTGATATCCAATTGCATACTATACCGACTGTTTTGCATGGCCGATAGTTGCGGACAGGTACGAGGTAGTTAGTCACGCCACCTATGCCCCTGGACGACTGGTTGTTTGTTTCCAGGCTAAGCGATCAGTCGGCCACTTTAAAGACTGGATCCCCTTCAACCAAGTAGGAAGGTGGTTTCCTACCTGCCTTGTTTGTTTTTTTTTTTAAGGCTAGAGACTCTAGTCGGTCCAGGCCGACTGTTCCCCTCCACATTTAATCTAGTGTGAACAGGCGCTGTATGAACACCTTTTTAGTTTTATACTAATTTTTTAAGGAGTGACCAAGTAAACATGATTGTTACCTAGTCGCCGAGTGACTGAGTAGTAGAGGTTCTAAGCGGTGGGTACCGGTTGTTCCCCTTTATTCGCCAATGTTTGTTGGCTATTAACTCATAAGATACCGACTGTTCTTATCCCAAGTAGTTCAGTCGGTTGGTTGACACGGATGGTTACTGCGAACACTTGTTTGACCTGATTAGTCAGTTAAGTGAGAGGTATCCTTGTTCAGGAAACGGCTACGTGGTTGTCTTGGTTAGACAGTCGTATAGGTGTCGTGTAATGATTTTATAGAACAATGTTCCACCCAAAAGGGAGCTGCTCTCTGCGACGAATTTCATCCGGATGGATGCCGTCGGACGCATGCTATAATGTTGGGACAGGTCGAATTAAACTTATATTTGGATCAGTTGGCTTGGCGCCTGGTTTGATCATTTCAGCCATGAGCCTTTGATAGTTCTTGGTGAACTGTGTTATGGGAGAGTAGCCGGTTGTGTGGAACAAGCGGCGTGCCCCTCTTAAGTAAGAATGAAAATTAAACATGGAGAGTAGCCGACTGTTTGTCAGTAGGCATGCCCCTCCTAGTACAAAATTGAATGAAACAACAAATTTTTATTAAGTAGCCCTCGACTATTTACATCATTCAAAAGAAATATTTCTTAAGATTATCAACATTCCAGGTTCGACGCAACGGTTGGCCGTCTGGTGTTTCCAGACGGTAGGTACCATCCCTGACCTCTTCATAGATTCGGTAGGGTCCTTCCCAGTTGGGAGTTAATTAGCCAGACTCATTAGCCCTACCAACTGCTTCCATTTTTCTAAGTACAAAGTCCCCCACTTTGAGTGGACGCCTGTGTACTTTTTTGTTGTATGATCTGGTCATTCTCAGGCGGTAAATTTCATGGCGCAAGACAACATTGCCCCTCCTTTCTGGGAGTGAGTCTAATGTCAGGCGCATGGCTTCCCAGTTTGCCTCTTCGTCATATAGCATTACTCGAAGAGTCGGCTCGTAGTGTTCAATTGGAAGAACAGCTTCCGCACCATAAGTTAGGAGGAATGGAGTTTCTCCAGTCGCCCCTTTTTCAGTCGTCCTAATGGCCCAGAGAACATGTGGTAATTCATCCGCCCATAGGCCGCCTGCTCGTTCAATCTTTTTCTTGAGACCGTCTGAGATGATTTTATTAAAGGCTTCTACCTGGCCGTTTGCTTGTGGACAGCCGACTGATGCAAATTGGTGTGCAATTCCTTGGTCACCCAACCAGCTTTTGAGAACAGGCGTCTCAAATTGGGGACCATTATAAAAAACCATAGGCATGGGAACCCCGAACCGAGTGATGACATTTTTCCAGATGAATGAAATTACATCCTTCGTCTTGATTCCCTTTACAGCCTCCGCCTCCACCCATTTAGTGAAGTAGTCGACTGCAACAAGTATGTACCTCCTTCCGCCTATAGCAGGCGTATAGGGACCCAGAATATCCATGCCCCACTTAGCAAACGGTAGTGGGCTATGAATGGTAGTGAGGTCAGTAGCCGGACGGTGAATTAGTTTGCCAAACATTTGGCACTTGTCACATTTTTTCACCATCTCCATTGCATCTGCTTCTAAAGTAGGCCAAAAGTAGCCCTGCCGCCTTGTCCGTTGAGCAAGCGACCTACCGCCTATATGGGAAGCGCAGTAACTAGAGTGAAGATCGTCTAGTATCTCTCGTCCCTTTTCTGGAGTAACACACTTTAAGTAGGGTTGAAGGTACCCTCTTTTGTGAAGTTCTCCCCTTATCATTTCAAAACTGGCTACCCGTTTTTCAGCGCAGCCGCCTGGTGATGATCATCCGGCAGGGTACCGTCTGTCAGATATGCCCTGATTGGATCCATCCAGGTTGAGCTTCTGTCTAGGATTCCAATAGGGTCTTCCTCGATGCTTCTCTTCTCCATTACTTCCCAAAAAACAGTTCGAGGAGTATCACAAAAGGCGGATGATGCTAATTTTGAAAGTGCATCCGCCTGGTTGTTTTCTGATCTCGGCACTTGAGTTAGATGAAAATCTTCAAGGGATCCGACTGCTTGTCGTACCGCCTGTAAATACTTGATCATGGCCGGATGGGTTGCTTCGTATTCGCCACTATACTAACTCACTATCAATTGTGAATCGGAACAGGCGTCTATCTTTCGTGCCCCTTCCGCCTTGCACATGCGGATTCCGGCTAGTAAAGCTTCATATTCTGCCTCATTGTTTGAGGCCTGAAAACTGAAGCGTAGAGCATACTCGTACCTGTCGCCCTCTGGCGACTGACATATGACGCCTGCTCCACAACCATTTGAAGTAGAGCTTCCGTCCACATATACCTTCCAGACTTGGTCTGGATCTCGAGAATCAGGGGGACGAGTCATCTCAACAATAAAGTCAGCAAAGGCTTGCCCCTTCACTGCTTTTCTAGGCTCGAAAGTAACTTCGAGGCTTTGTATTTCTATGGCCCATTTGATCATCTGGCCTGACGACTCCATGGTGGTCAGTGACCGCTTGATAGGTTGATCTGTATACACGACGACTGCATGTGCCAAAAAGTAGGGTTTCAATTTTTTAACAGCCATGAAGAGTGCAAGACCAAATTTCTCCACTAAGGGATACCTCAACTCGGCATTTTTCAGTACATGACTGACAAAGTAGACCGGGAGCTGACAGTCGTCTCTTTCAGCAAGAAGAACAGCGCTTAGCGCATGATCAGAGACGGCCAGGTACATGTAGAGTACTTCTAGGCAGAGGGTAACTGTTGAGTCGACCAGGTTATCAATTTTAGGCAGAGGGTAACTGTCTTTGGGGCACGCCTTGTTTAAGTCTGTGTAGTCTACACACATTCGCCAGGTGCCATTCGGCTTTTTAACAAGCACCACATTTGCAACCCAGTCTGGGAAGTAACATTGCTGAATGAACCCTGCATCAAGTAATTTTTTAACTTCGGCGGCTGCCGCCTGACTTCTTTCTTCGCCATGGTTCCGCTTCTTCTGCCTTACCGGCTTCTTTTTCGGATCCACAGCCAGTTTATGTACCACCAGGTCAGGACTAATGCCTGGCATTTCGTGGACTTCGAATGCAAAGATGTCCTTGTATTCTTTCAATAGTTTGTGAAAGTCGTCACCCAGGACTCTCAGAGCAGTCGTCCCAACTTTGACTGTTCGGTCAGGACGCGAGTCGTCTAAGATTAGGTCCGTATGCTCACCAGCCGGCTGAGGGCGGAATTCATCCGACCGCTCCTCTGCCAATGATTGCTATTTTCTGTCTTTTCTTGCGGCCCCCGTCTGGGCTGCCTTTCTCTTCTTGCCGCCTGCTTCTTGAACAAGCGCACTCTCCTTGACATTATCAAGGTCTGTTTTTCCACCACTTGACCCAGCGGCCATAACAGTGGGCTTGATATCCGAGAGATAGCACTCTCGGGCCATCCTCTGATCTCCCCTTAGGGACCCGACTGTTCCATCATCCCTCTCAAACTTGAGCAACATAAGAGATGGGATTATAACAGCCTTGGAATTATTCAGGGTTGGTCGTCCCAGAATCATGTTGTAGGCCGAGAGTTCTTCTACTACCAGGAACCGGACTACCATGTGTCATCCTTCCCCTTTTTCACCCAGGCGGATGGGTAAATCCACTCGTCCCACTGGGTGGACGACTCCTCCTCCAAACCCTACTAAAGGGTGGGATACCGGATGTATGCAATCAGTCTGATATTTGAGTTTTGACAGACATTTGCTACTGATAAGATCTGAGGATCTTTCGGTATCTATAAGGATTCGACCAACTCTCTGGTTGGCCACTTTACATTCAATAACGATAGGGTCGTCATGCGGCCCCCTTACCCCTCCTAGATCTTCTTCAGTGATGACAATCTCAGGAAATGAGTATTTGGAGGGTCGTTCTTGGTGAACGGAATTTACGTCTAGCCGCCTGATATTGTCTTTGTTTCCCCTAATAGTGGGGCCGCCTCCTGAGAAGTCGCCTGCAATGGTGTAGACGACTACATCATCTGTATCAGAGCTGTCGGCCTGTTGACTCTTTTTGGCCGACTGTTTTTTCGAGGAAGTGTTCCCCGTAGATTTCTTGACATAAGAGTCAAGATCGCCTTGCTCAGCCAGGCGGTCCAGATACCGCATGAGACTGATGCATTCGTTGGTGTGATGACCAACATCTTCATGATAATCACATAATTTTTCTTGGTTCCGGTTGCTTGCAGAACCCTTCATGGGGGCCGGCTTCTCAATTGAGATCCGTCCCTTGATTTCCTTTAGGATAGCTTGGCTATCCTTGTTAAACGCATACTTTGGGGAGTATGGTTTGAATTCTTTCCTCTTCTTCTGGGCCGGCTGTTTAGAGGAATCAGCCGCCCAAACCTCTTTTCAATTCTTCTCATCTTTGTTCAACGACTGTTTCTGTCGTCCTTCTCTTTTGTCGAACCTTTTCCCGTCCGACTGTTTTCCCGTACTACAAAGATCAGTCGCCTGTATAAAAGGCTTCCGCTTCAATCAAGGCCTCTTGAAGAGTCGCCACCCTCTTTCGAACCAAATCAAATTTGAATGTCTACCCGTCTTTGAGGCCTCTGAAAAAGTCAGTATAGGCTACCTCATCCGGTAACCCTTGAATCTGTATTCTCATCAGGTTAAACCGCTTGATGTAAGAACGAAGCCCCTCCTTCTCGCCCTTCTGAATCGTTCCTAAATCAAGGGTCGTCTTCTTCGCAGGTATATTCATGGCAAAGTTGGAGGTGAATAAGTAAGCAAGCGTCCTGAAGTTATTCACACAACCAGTCGGCAGGTTGCCGAACCATTGTTGTGCGATTCCTTTGAGAGTCGCTGGAAAACACTTGCACCAAGTGGGATCATCCAACCCTTGAAGGTACATCAGGTTGGTGAATGCCATCAAATGGTCTTCTGGGTTAGTAGTGCCGTCATAGGCGCCTACTAATACATTTTTCACTTTGGCCGGCTGAGCGGCTTCAGTAATTTCCTTGGAGAAGGCCGACGGCTGTTCCCCAAGTCTAAGCAACCGTAGCTGCCAGTCCATAGGTTGGACATTCTTTGTTGCATGCCCTCCAAACAGAGGTGGCTGCAAAAAGTATTGTTGTTGCGGTACAAATGGTAAGTTTGGTACCGCCTGGTCACTGTGAAAACCGGACTGACGGGAGGTACCGCCTGACTGACTCTCATGATGCGACTGAGTATACCTCATCGAGGTATTGCGTAGACTGTCTTGGAAGTCTGAAGTAGAGGCCGACTCTGACAATCGGTCATTCTTCTTCTGCTCTAGCAATAGCCGAGCATCTGTGTATGTTTTCTTCGACCCGTCCGCCTGAATATGACGAACAGGTTTCCTCTTTCCTGGAGTAGGAAAGCGGTACTTTGTGAAATCAAGGACAGGCGGCTCCCACTTCCTAGAGTTAGGATGAGGGGTCGCCTCTCGCCCTTGAACAGGCTTCCTCTTCCCTGAAGAGGAAGGTTTCTTAGCCGACTACTCCTTGGCCAGAGCAGGCGACTTCTTGTTGAGCAACTCTTGAATCTCTCCCTTGAAGCCCCTCATGAAGGTCACGAGTTCGTTTCTTGTAATGGGAGCAGACCGATCAGCCGTCTGCTGCTGAACAGGCGGTGCGCCGGCTAGATCACTGAGTCCAGTTTGAAGATCTTCCCGTTCTCTCCTTTCGGTATGACGGGTGCGTCGGGCCCTTAGGGTCCCGTCTGAAGCTGTGTGAGCTTCAACTTCAAATTCTTCCTCAGTATCATGGTCCGACTGAACTTGAGGGTCGTCCAGGGGACGCTTCTCTTCAGGAGTCGGTACAGACGTGGATGCCATCTCAGAAGTACTCTCCCCACAAACGGCGCCAAAATGTTTCGGGGTTTTCTGATGTCCTGCGGGAGAGTTACAATTTTGAGACTGGAACCGGACGCCTGTACCTGCAAAACAAACGGATGCTCCGGACGATTGGAGATCCGCCTCCGACGGTCAAGTTAGTACTTGATTAAGGAGTAATTAATGCGGAAATAAAAGTAATTGGGTCTCTCTAGGTGAGAGTGTTAAATGTGCGTCATCCCCCTTAATGAGGATTAATGGGCATATTTATATGCCTTGGGATGCGTGCCAGTACTAGGTTTAGGTTAAACCTAAGGCTGATTGGGCCTCCCACAATGATTGGGCCTTGTTGGCCGGTTTTCCCATTTGGCATGGGTGGACACGTGTCACATTGCAATTGGTCCAAGGAGGACGAATCTCTTGATGACACGTGGCAGGCTCCTATTGGCCTACATGAAGGACACGTGGCGAAACCTGGCTGGCCCACGTGTCGGATGCTGATTGGTGGATAAAAATCCCCTAATCAGACATCATATAAAGTCCTTCAACAACCAGTTGGTAGTAAAGCTTACCTTGCATTAAAAGTCATACAAAGAAAAACAAACTACTACTACTAGTCTACTACTATTGCACATTCCACAATTCAATCACCAAATTTTGCTTACATTGTTAGTACATTTTCGTAGTTTTTGTTTTAGATTTTTAGATCAGATCTTAGGCAAAGAGTCGAGGAACTTGAAATCGTTATTCAAAACCAATTGGTGATCAAAGAAGCTGTATCATATTTTAGGCAAGACCATTGTTTTTTGAGAGTTGCATATGCAGAAATGAGGAGTCTTATTATAGCATTTTGCCTTGTGACATTTCTATCTTATGCAGGTTAGTCTATGTTTTAATTTTCATTGAATTTTTTAACTTATTATAATTTTTTGGCCTAATAGTAGTTAATTTATGTGTTATTCTTGGATTTAGCTGCATATGATCCTTTGGATCCAAATGGGAATATAACAATCAAATGGGATGTTATGTCATGGACCCCTGATGGTTATTTGGTAAGTATTATCATTTTATTTTTATACTTGTCTACTAATATTTATATTATTTTCATGTTTTTATTAATGTATATTTTTAATTTATCAGCAAATAAATAAATAAATTGACCTTTTTGTTTAGGATATATCTCTCTTGGTTTCTAAACTTTAGATGCACAAATTCTTAAGAATAAGAACAGTCTTTGAGCGTATAGTTTCTTCAGATCCGTAACTATTAGTCATTTTACGACTTTAGAGTGTAGCCACCTTTTAGTTTGAAACAAAGTATTAAGGCACTTGATTCATTAATTAAAAAAAAAAATATAGTCTTAATAAGTATACAAAATTCAAATCTTACACTAACCAAAAATTTATATTGCATGATAAAAATGCAGGCAACAGTAACAATAAACAATTTCCAAATGTATCGGCACATAGGAAATCCAGGGTGGCAATTGGGCTGGACATGGGCCAAAAAAGAGGTAATATGGTCAATGGTAGGAGCCCAAACGACCCAACAAGGAGACTGTTCGAAATTCAAAGGGAACATTCCTCATTGTTGTGAAAAAACCCCAACAGTTGTGGACCTTTTACCAGGGGTACCCTACAATCAACAGGTTGCCAATTGTTGTAAGGGTGGTGTCCTTAATGCGTGGGGTCAGGATAAAGATGGGTCTGTTTCTCAGTTTCAGATTAGTGTTGGGCAGGCTGGTACTACTAATAAGACTGTTAAGTTGCCCAAAAAATTTACCATGTTGGGCCCAGGCCCAGGTTATACTTGTGGGCCTGCTAAGGTTGTTCCTTCTACTAATTTCTTGAGTACTGATCGTCGTCGTAAAACTCAGGCTTTGAGTAAGTTTGACTCTTATCTCTTGGTTTTTGCTTTTGTTTGGTTTTGGGTTGCTTGTAAGCTGATTATTGAATAATGATTAGATTATCACTAATTTTAAGTTTGCATGGTTAGGTTTGGGTTGGATCCTCCTCATTTTAGTCATTTCTTAATTTATGAATAGTCACGTAAGGAATTATGGATTAATCCTTTTATAAATTACCATTAGTTACCATCATGTATAACAAACCGTTAATATGAGATAATTGTTACCTATACGCTTATACTCAAGTGTCCGGTACAAGTACAATTTAGGAATTTCGGCATAGTTTTGCATTCACACTAGTTTCAAACTTTCAATTGTGATATACTCGTAAGAAACTTGTGCAAATGAGTGCTCATTAAAATAATTTTAAAAGTTTATTTTTATTTGTTATTTGATCAACTAAAGTATTAGTTAGAAAGTCATTTATTTGGACCAGTAATACATAGTTTAAATATTGTTAGTATGATTAGTCACATTTAAATTTGAAAATAACAGATTAACAAAAATTAAGTTACCTAAAATAATTACTTGATTGATTGTTTGATGCAGTGACATGGAACGTGACCTGCACCTACTCACAGTTTCTGGCGAGGAAATACCCATCTTGCTGCGTCTCCATGTCAACTTTCTACAATGAAACTATCACCCCTTGCCCTACTTGCTCATGTGGATGTGAACATAAGAAAAATTGTGTCAAGTAAGATTTTTTCTTCATCAATTAACTTTGCGTAAAGTCTATTCGTCTAGTCAGGATCAGTTTAGGTAATACGATCCTGTTTATGTCCGGTTTAACTTGTAGTATAATGATCATACATAATGTATTCAGGTCAAGTTGTTTTGAATTGGATTGGATTGGATTGTAGAAATCTGGAATGTGATAGATTATTAGGTCCTACTAATGTCGTTAAAAAAAAGTGAGAAAGCATACAAAAATATCCCTGGAGTATTCCACTAGTCCACTACCATTAGTGTTTTCTGAATTCTGACTCTATTATTCATAACAGGAGTGATTCAAAAATTCTGAGTCCGACAAAAGTGAATTCGCGGAGGAGAGAAAGCTCCTCATTGCTTCACTGCACCCATCACATGTGCCCAGTTCGGGTGCACTGGCATGTTAAGGTTAACTACAAAGACTATTGGCGCGTTAAAGTTAGCATCACCAACTTCAATTATCGAACAAACTACAGCCAATGGACTCTAGTTGCTCAGCACCCTAACCTGAACAAGGTTACTGAAGTCTTCAGCTTCAACTACAAACCTCTTGTTCCCTTTGGATCAATAAGTAAGTTTCTGACAATGGTTCTGATAGCTTCAGACAACAAATCATATACTTTTGAATTTCTGACAGTTTTTCTGATATTTATCGCAGATGATACAGGGATGTTTTACGGGCAAAAGTTCTATAATGATCTTCTGATGGAAGCCGGACCATTAGGTAATGTACAGTCTGAAGTCTTAATGCAAAAAGATGATAACACTTTCACCTTCAGGCAAGGATGGGCATTCCCTAGGAAAGTTTACTTCAACGGAGATGAATGCAGGCTTCCTGCACCTGATACTTACCCTTTCTTGCCCAATTCAGGACTTAAGCCATCAGTCTCAGTTTTCACGGTGATTTTGTCGTTTGTCTTGCTAATCTTCAGCTGTGGCATATTTTCTCAATTTTGAGCATTGTACTAGTTGACATAAAAATATCAGATGTGGAAATATATTTCCAGAACACGAGTAGTATTGGAAAATCAGGCATAGAAAATTCATTTTTAGTTTTGAACAAGAAGTCGAATTCTGCAATATGTAAAGCATCAGACACATGCTAATTTTGAGCAATGATAACATGATGGGAAGTATAAGTTAGAATTAAGTTCCATTGTGTGGTTGGCAATTTTTGTAACAACTGTAAGTTTTTTGTAACACAAGAAATATACAGAAAAGGATGATTAATACATTAATAAACTCGAGTATTACAAAAGAATGAAAACCAATTGGCAATGAATGCACCAACCTAATCATCAGACAAATAGCAGACTACACCCCTGAAGGGTGATCGTGCAGCTGATCTTCAAAAGGCCTCCCACTCGGTCTTCAAAGCCAAGTATTGGAATCAAAATCCATTCTGAATTTGCATGTTATATCTATGTACTCCGAGAGAAAGGTCAAGACTCTTAAACATGAGTAAATAAGAAAGCCAGGGCTGATAATAGTATCAATGTTGTAGTTAAGAGTGAAGAGTTTGGCCGAGGACTGGCATTTGGCAACCATGGGTAGGTATCAGGAGGTGGCATGACACAGTTATCGCCATTGAAGTAGATTCTGCGAGGGAAAGCCCAGCCCTTTTCAAATGTAAAAGTAGACTTGTCTTTCTGAAAGAGTAATTCAGACTGGACATTGCCCAATGGACCAGCTTGCATAAGAAGATCATTATAGAACTTAATTCCCCATAGCATAGCAGTATCATCTATAGAGCAATAACAACAAATCAGTTATTTCTAGAGTGAAACCAAATAAATCAAGATATGGAAATAATGAGCACAATTTTATTTCACTAGTATAGAGGATAGAAAAACTTACTTATACTCGAGTAAGGAGTAAGTGGTTGGTAACTGAAGCTGAAACTTTCGGTCAAATTGTCAAAGTTCGGATGTTGCACAACCAAGTTCCAGTTTGAGTAATTCATCCTATAGTTAAAGTTTGTAATTGTAACTTTCACTCGCCAATATTCTTTGTAGTTAGTTTTGACATGCCAGTGAATCCGAACAGGACACATATGGTTAGTGCATTGAACCAGAGGTGGCAAGATACTGTTTTTGTTCGAAAGTGCAGGAGAAACAACTGAAGCCAAATATGGGTTGTTCGGCCTGTCATCACAGAAAATGACAACTTTAAAATTTTCACAAGTTAAGTCACCAAGAAGAGGAATGTAAATCAAATAAAAAACTTACTCTACGCAGCTTCCAGGGTTGGAGGCATTGTTTTGACAGCCACAGCTGCATGTTGGGCAAGATATGATAGTATCATTGTAGAAGGATGAAAGAGATACACAGCACGTAGGAGTTTTCTGGGACAAGAACTGAGAATACATACATGTCACATTCCATGTCACTGAAACAATTAAAAAGAAAAACACAGTTTCAGAAAAGAAATCAGTAAGTTGACCATAACATTAAATGGCACATAAAAGATCATCAAAAACAGCAGTGATCAAGGATCTTTCGGGTTGGCAACTTTTTTTTCTTTTCAAAGTTGTGAAATTTATAGGACTTTAAATTATTCTTTGTTTATGATGCCATATCTGAAAACACAATACAATATGCAGTATTTATAATTGTAACTCCCAATTAACTTACTCAAAGCTTGAGTGGATCTCCTCCCATCTTGGGATTTGAATTTGCTGGGTTTAACAATCTTTCCCGGTCCACAAGTGTAGCCAGGTCCAGGCGCCTTTAGGGTGAAATTCTTTGGCACTTTGACTGTTTTGTTAGTGGTGCCTGCTTGTCCCACACTAATCTGAAATGAACTAATTGCAGTTGGAGGGTCTTGCACCCATGAACTCAGCACACCTCCCCTACAGCAGTTGGCAGCTTGCTGGTTGTAAGGAGTCCCGGGCATCAAGTCTACAACAGTTGGATCCTTCTTACAGCAATGTGGAATAGTGCCCTTAAATTTTGAACAATCCCCTTGCTCTGTTGCTTGGCCTCCCAACATGGTCCAAATAACCTCCTTTTTCGCCCAAGTCCATCCAAGTTGCCACCCGGGTGCTTGAATGTGGCGGTACTTCTGGAAGTTATAGAGAGTAACCACAGCCTAAAAGTCCAATTAAAGGAGAAAGACTGTTAAGAAGCAAGATAAGTATTTTTTTTTTAATCTTAAAAAATCAACAATTAAAACATTTTCCTTCTCATTTGCCTAAGATTTTACAAAACAGAAAGACTTATACTACTTCATACATAATCTTTAGCAACACAATGATTACAAAACGCAGTGCTAAACAGATACGTAGTATAAAAGAAACATGAAAATGAATAAACATCAGGTACATAAGCTTTCAGTTCATATACAAATTGGACACCGGATTAGCAACACAATGATGTCGTTGGATAAATAGACAATATGCTGAAGATTCCACGCTTCAAACCAAGGACACGGTGTTAGAAGAAAAGACAGCACCATATGTCTTTGCTTCATGAATGTACACAAATATACAAAGCCCCAATCAAGAAAGAAGTACTTACAACATAACCATCAGGAGTCCAATTTATGATATCCCACTTGATGGTAATGTTCCCATTTGGATCGAGAGGATCGTATGCTCCTGAAAATAACCAGAAACAAATTCATCAAGCTTCGTCTTAAAGTCCTCTTGTCGTGAACTCGTGAAACAATATCAATTAGTGACAAGAACATGTAGAGCACATCCTACTGACATTTATAACGTTCAAGTATTTAAAATGTGTATAATTCACAACCGTATTCATATACACCACCCATTTACTAAAATAAAACCATACTAAAAATCCCTAATTCGCCATTTACATGCAACCTAGGTGCTCTTAGGGTTGCAATTTTTTCAAAGTAACAACATGAGAGCCTTGATCCCAATCTGATTCGGACCGCGGGACGGCCACATGAACCAAGGTTTCACCTTCCATGGCCATCAACACAAATCCAGAAGTTTTTTAGGTTTTCAAAAATTCACAAATCACTAACCTAAGTTGACAATTATATTGCACACATTATCTGATTATCATAACTAGTTCACTCATATACAAGTATATGACACATTGGCAAATAAAATGTCATGATAGTTGAGGAATTATACAAGATATTACAAAATGGGCAAAGACAAAACAATAATAATCAGAGCAAATATTTCAATTTTCAGATACAGTCCATTTCAGATAGTATTTCTGGATATCATACAGTATTGAGGAAAGCATTTCCAATTTACAGAATCAATTTATAAGACGTAATTTCATGAAACTGTAATATTCCATGGACCCAAGGGCCAAGGCCAGGCCAAAACCAATCAAATTGTAAAGATATGAAACAGGGTAAATTCCAGCAACAACTAATTAAAAACAGTAGCAACATAAAACAAACAATTACTTGGTATATGTTTATAATACTAACAAAACCAACAACACAACATTCCAATTTCTGTTTTTTTTTTTTAAAGCATTTTTAGCATATTTTTTTTTTGGGATTTTCAGAAAAAACAAATTGCAAATGAAATTAAAAATAGTTATTACAGTCTCGAACTTTAGAATTGCAAATTCATGATCAAACCCCAACGTCAAAAGTTATTAAGTTCATTCTTAGTTTTTTTTTTTTTAAAAATTTAATTTTTTTTGGGAGTTTCAGAAAATAAAAATTACAAATGAAATTAAAAATAACCATTAAAGTCTCAAACTTCAGCACTACAAATTGTTGATCATACAAAATGGGTAAAAACCATTTGTCATAAAATCATCGAAATCATTCAAATTGATCAACAAATAACCATTAAAGTCTCAAACTTTAAGAAACCCAGAATCAAAATCAGTGGAAAAAGAGAGAGAGAGAAAGAAAGCTTACCTGTAAGGTTAATAGTAGAGCAAGAGAAGAAGATGAAAAAAATGCTGAAAAAACTAAAATTGCGAAATGAGAAGAAACCCATTTTGCAGAATTTACAGATGATAACCAGGAATTGAATTGAATTGAGAGGAGAGAGAAATAGTGAAATTATGAAAAAAAAAAAGAAAAGGAGTGGTGTGGAGTTGGAGGCTCAAACAAACGTAAAATTGGACTTCCAGTAGCTTCTGAAGTTCACGTGCCAAATCTTTTAAGAATTAATGGGAAGAGAAGAAAGAATTTGCACTAATTATGAACTACTAGTATGAGCAACTAGTTGAATAAAATTATTAATATTCTTGGTTCAACTTTTTTTGTTTAAGCATTGAATTTTAGAATATGTGTCTCATCCTTGGTAATGAAAATGACAAATTTGACAATGAGAGAGCGTGTTATTATTTGAAGTTATTATAATGACTTGAGCATGGTCCATGGTATGTGTAATGCCATAGATTCTAGACTTCTAGTGGGATGTCTTTTGGATTTTGGTTGTTTTTGTTTAGGAATAGGGGCAGCTTGATTTTACTATTCTATTCCAAATCTAATTTGTTACTAGTTTTGTTTCATATACGTAGTAAGTAATTAATTTGACAATTTCTTTTATATATGTAGTTGTCAAATTACGAAAAAATATTAATTTTTGTCAATGAATGTGATTGGTTGAGGAAGGGATTTCACGCTGACATCTCAAACAATTATACATATTCACATAACAACTCTTCTTTAGAAGTTACGCGTATATACTCGTATATGTTATATACTATTCTCCATCACCAAAACCCGTTAATTCATGAAAAATTCCCTAAATAGATGAGATAATTAGTGGCACAAAACCCACATGCACTACATTGATGGACAAGATTTGCTTAGCATGCAAGTGTTGCTTTAAAATTTAATAATGATAATCCATAAAGTTAAGAAGAAACTAAACTAAGGAAGTAAAGGGAGTTACAAACTTACAATGTTTTTGTATAGTCAGTGTCGTGTAAGAAGAAGCTACTAGATTACAAGTACATTAGTATTTGTTAAGTAGTGGAAGACAGTGCACTTCCAGCTTGTCTTGTGTTATGGTATATCCGTGTGAGATTATATTGACTCTTTCTTAAACTAAACAAACGCGCTCTTTTCTGATTTTCTATTTTTCTCCCTTTTTGGGGGTTTTTATTTTTATTTTCATATTATATGTTCAGCTGTGTCTTAATTAGTGGTTGGCTAATTTCCACGTCATTGGGTGGGTCATTGTTAAGAAAAAAAAAAAAAACTATTTTTGGATTTGTAGGCCCACATTTGCCTAACTTTAGGCAAATTGGGCTTGCAACTTTGTTTTTCATAACATTCAATTACACTATTTATTTTTGGTTGTTTATAGAGTTACATTGAATTGAATTACATAAATCGATCCACAAAGTAAACATTTGTAGTATTAATAATCTCTCTTTATTTTATAATTGCTCCAAACTTGGTCGTTATAATTTGGTTTTATGTTAATGTAATCAAACAATTAGAATTTGAGAGTAAATTTTACAAATAGTTTTCAGCATTATTTTGACATAAATTGCACGAGTACAAATCACTAAAATCAGCATGGCCATTTAATTATTAATGAGGTTTAAAATCAGGGCACTAAAAATTAAAGCTCGGCTTATACAACAACGTACACATAGTTAAAATGGATCTTTCCTCCCACAAAAATCAAAATGAAATTCATAACATACAACTTTAGTTTGATGCAATTGCTTGAAATGATTCTTATGAGTATGTGTATTCAACTACTTCATCATACACATTCACACATATGGGAGTAATGGGGCTGACTTGCTCTTCTCCAATACACTTTCATTGTGTTGTAGATTTCCGAGTACCAACATACTTGCATATAACCTTCCAAGTGACTGTCAAATGTGAAAATAATAAAATATTAACAAGTCAGCAACCGACGAATGTGTACTCTATATATCAAATCAACAATATTTAGTACTTGTATGACCTTATTTTGTATACTTTAATTTAATTTTTTATTTTTTTGAGATAAATTTAAACTCATAATTTTAAATGTGTAGAGTAACAAACTTACTTTTAGCTCGAGTAAACCTTCTCTTATCCAAGGTAAAATACTTGTTACGAGCAACCACCTTAGCAGGTCCGCAAGTGTAACGACTTCCGGGTGCCTTGAATGTAACCTTCTTAGGCAATTTAACCGTCCTAACACTAGTGCCTGCTCGTCCGACGCTAAGTTGGAAGGCGCTAATCGAATGAGACGACGGGTGTTGTGGAGACCATGAAGCGAGCACCCCTCCTCGACAACAATTTGTGACTTGTTTGTAAAAGGGAGTTCCAGGGCTCAAGTCTACAATAGTAGGGTTTTTATTACAACAATGTGGGATGTATCATTTGAATTTCGAGCAATCTCCATGGTTTGTCGCTTGAGCTCCTACTGCACTCCATATGACCTCATTTCTAGCCCATGTCCACCCCAATCGCCACCCCGGTGCTCGAATACTACGATGTTTTTGGTAGTTGTTGATTGTAATCGCAGCCTGTTTGCCAATTTTAATACGGCTTACAATATTGTACAAGTAATAAATTATTAAGTATTAGTCCTTGACTAATTTGTTTATCGAATTGAAGGACAACTTACAATGTAACCATCGGGAGTCCAGTTGACAAGATCCCACTTGATAGTGATATTCCCATTAGAATTTGAATGATCACCAGCTTCTGAATTGAAAATAATCCAAAGAATAAAATCAAGTTTTGCCTAGCTAGGTATGTAGGGGTAGAAAATGTTGTAACGCCTTCAAACATACACTAAGCAAAATATCATACAACAAGAATAGTACAATTAAGAATGTATTAATAACTAGTAAAAAGATAGAGAAGTAATTTAATAAGCTCACCTAGGTCTGCAAGGGCCAAGTTTAAGGAACAGAGAAAGAAAACTAGCAGGAAAAAGCTTAATAACCTCATACTTGTATATCTTATATTCTTATTAGTAGGGGGTATAAATCTGACCGATACAAAAGGTTGCAAAAGGTCTCTATATTTATACAACTTTTAATTGCACCGGAGAAGCTTACTTTCACGTTCCAAACTTTTAATCATGGGAAGAGTTGTACTCGTACTATTTATTTCGACATGGGGCCTAAGGACGTGTTTAGCATTAGCTTTTGAAATAGTTCTTAGTGCTTTGACTAACTGTTTATCCGAAAAAGGAACACATATAACGCTGTGGGAAATTGCTCATCTTCCAAAAATGACATAATAGCTACTGATTTATTAATACTCGTATTAGCAAAGTTAATTCCAAAATTAGGAAGGAATAAGACCTGTAAGATCAGGATTTGAGAAACAGAAAAACAGAACAAGGGAAATGCTGAGAATATGAGATACTTCAAAATTTTAAACAAGTACATACAATTGTACATGACTCAGATTGATACCATGTTTTGCAAGTACTGTAGGTAGTTTGTACCTTTGAGATGAAAAACGGAAGGGAGATCAGTATTTATTTATTTATATTTTCTTAATGCTATTTTTCCACTATCTTAATGCTTAGCAACTTGGTCGTTAATAATTATACAGGGTCAGCTTATTAGTATATAATGATTTGATTTTTTGTATCATAAGAAATTTGTTAAATAATGCAACATGGTTTGACTAACATGTGGACAACTGGACATGTGATGTGAATTGTATAGTTAATCCAAAATCTGAAGCTAGTAAGGGCGTGTTTAGCAATAAATTTTGCAATGATCCTTAGTGTTTCGAGTAACTATTTACTTGAAAAAAGCAAGACATTACATAAGCAAATTGCTCATCTTCTTCAACAAAACATATAATACCAAGCTGCTTCATTTTCTATGGGAGATTACATAATACTAGTATCAAGGAATAACTAAAGCAAAAAAAATCCAATCAAGATAGCTCTAAATCGCCTTCTCGAGCGTGGTAAGGCAACAAGTGGTTATAAAGTGCATCAGCTATCCGGTCTATGAAGTATATAATGAACGTAAAACCAACAAAAGCCCAAGGATCTACAAACAAACAAACAAAAAAAACATTAGTAAAATAAAGTAGTGTAAAAGTTTATCTAAAAAGTTAGTTCCAAAAGTAGGAGGGAATACCTGTAGGAGAAAATTTTAAGGAATAAATCATAAGAGCAAGGAAAATACATTTCAACATGGACTCTGACTCTATTCGAAGCCATGTTTTGAAAAAAAGTTTGAGCCTTTATTATGTTTATTATGAGATTTAACTGTGTTATACTTGTATAGTTGTATGTATATCTTAATGCTTAGCAACTTGTTTGTATATCTAGATTCTAGAATGACTTGATTTTCTGTATCTTGAGAAACTTTTTTATATTGTGCAATAGGGTTTGACTACCATGTGGATGTGACTTGCGTTGTCACTCCAAAGTCTGAAGTCAAACAACGTGGGTGTTTTTTAATTGCGGAAAGTGTTATCCTATTTACACTTGGATTTAATTATTTATTGAACATATCTCGATCTAAGAGCTTGTTTGGTAATAGCTTTTATAAACTTGCGATGGTTTTTGCTTTTTAGCTAGTATTTTGAATGGTCCAAATAGTTAGTAAGGTTTGTGTTTAACAATTATTTTTGTTGCTTTTGCAAAAGTGTTACATAAGCAAATTGCTCACCCTCTCCAAGTAGACAATATAGCAAGGTGGTTTATTTCCCATTTATGAGATATTACATTACATAAATTAAGAAAAAACTACAGATTAAAAAATAAAATTAAATAAACCCGAGTCAGCATTTATGGACTCAGATGATGCATACATAGTATTTGAGCGGATGATTAAGCGGCTAAATCACGATCGCGGCCTTCACCAGGTTGGTCTGGGGCATGACTAGGCGAGAAGAAGTCATCAACTGCACAGTCGATCCTTTCTATCAAGTATGGAATGAACGTACAACCAACAAATGCCAAAGGATCTGAAAAAAAAAAAAAAAAAGGATTTAGTGGAAAAAAATCTAGAATTTATCAGCAAAATTAATTCCAAATTTAGGAGGGAAGAAGAATGAGGCTGACCTGTAGGAGAAAATAAGGAATTGAAAAACAGAACAATGAAAATGGTAAGATACTTCAAAATTTTAAAAATGTGGATGACTTTGATTAATGCCATGTTTTGTAAAAAGTTTGAGCTTTTAATTTAACCTCGTTTCGGGCTGTATAGAAATCAAACTGAGATGAGATTTATATGTTGTGTTATAGTTGTATATCTTTAGGCTTAGCAACTTGGTTGTAAATAATTACTCAAGGTCAGCTGAGTATTGTTAAATTAATAATTTGAATGATATGATTTTTTTGTATCTTGAGAAATATTGTTGTGTAATGCAACAAGGTTTAGTTTATTATGTGGATATGTGTGATGTACCGATGTGAATTATGTATGTTATTACTCAATAGTTTGAAGTCAAACTACGTCGGTGATGTTTCTGAATTTCGAAAAGAGTTATGCTATTTACTTTGCATGTTTAGCTATTATTTTAGAACAGTTCATCATCTAAGGACTTGTTCGGCAATAATAATTAAGCTTTTGTAAATTTGCAATGGTTTTTAGCTAGATGTAACTAATGATAATTTAGTTAATATTACTCGATCGGTTAAGTATTAGTGTCCATGGGAAGCATGGAGGGAGAACTCAAGCTCTCTTCAATGATGGCTACTACGAGTAGAAGTTTCTACAACGATAACAAAGCTCCCCCAGACAGGATATCTTGAATACTGAGTAACAGACAACTTTAGCCAATTAAGACTAGACTACGCCTTTTCAAAAAAAAAGTATGGAACATTAAAATTAAAAGCCATAACATCCAAATGTGAACTTTAATTTATAAGATAAAAAGATAAGGAGCATCACTCCATCACAATTACAAGCTTATTATTACTTTGTTAGCTTATAGCCTTATATTAGCATTAAGATACACAACATCTGGCACGAATAACATCTTTGATTACATTTTTCAAAACAGAAAATAAAATAAACTATGTGAATTCAGTGGCAATCTGATTTGATTAGGGAGTGTATTAATGTAATCCGATCCATCCACGAGGAGAAAGCTGAGGCCAGGGAGCAGGGCTAGTTGCCGTGCTTGATCTTCCCTAAAACCCGACTTGTGCAGGAGATTTCCGGGCACCAGAATATACGCATGTAACATTCCAAGTCACTGTAAAGTGTTCACAGAAAGATGTAAATAATAAACTATAGAATGATTTGTGCATAACACAAAAATGTCCAGTTTTTACTTGGGTGAAAATAGGCCTTACTTATAGCTTGAGTAACTCTCCTCTTATCCGCTGTAAAAAATCGAGTAGGCTTAACTATCTTAGCAGGTCCACAGCTATAACCATCTCCGGGTGCCTTGAACGTGAAATTTTTGGGCAATTTGACAGTTTGAATGGTAGTGCCTTCTTGTCCCACCGCGATTTGGAAAGCACTCTTGGAACGAGCTTGATCATGTCCGGACCATGGAGCGAGCACTCCTCCTCGACAACAATCTTCGATTTGTTGGTTGTAAGGAGTTCCAGACATCAAGTCTACTATAGTGGGGTTCTTTATACAACTATGTGGGATGCTTCCTTTAAAATGTGAGCAATCACCTTGGTATGTTGCTTGAGCTCCTGTCATAGCCCATATCATCTCCTGTCTTGCCCACGTCCATCCCAATTCCCATCCTGGTGCTCGAATGCTACGATTCCTTTGAAAGTTGTAGATTGTAACTACACCCTATAGTAGGCCACGCCGTACATTTACAGATTAAAGGGTTTGATTTTGAATGCACCCATCAATATCAGTCAATGGTATGATACGATACGAGTAACAGATAAGCATTTGTTAAGAATTACTTACAACATAGCCATCAGGAGTCCAGCTTAAAACATCCCACTTGATTGTGATATTTCCATTTGAACCATTATTAGCCGCTTCTAAAAATAACCAATCAGTATTTTGGTACAAGATATAAAATTACTTCAAATTTTCACATTAGACAATACAATTCATAAAAATAAATGTTAAGTTGATTATAGCAGAAACAAAACAAGTATTCCGAATAATGCTAATGCAAGTAAAAGTGAGCGAGCTAACCTGTAGTAATGAAGTTTGAGAGATAGAGGAAGAACACAAGAGAACTCAAAAACCTGAACATGGGCATGATCTGAATTTGATAGATAATTATTTTTGTGTCACCTTGAATTAAGTGTTAGTTATTCCAAAAAAAAATACGGAGTAATACAAAGTGGAGTACTGTATTATTATTTTCCAAGTTTGAAGTCAACGATCGACCAGCCAATATGTGCTGATTATTCTCCTTTGAAGGCAACTATTTAAAAGTTTGAAGTCAACCAACCAGATATTGAGCTTAATGTCTTTGACCAATTTCATATATCTACAATATATATATGTAGTATTACTCTAGTTTTATGTATCTATGATGAAAATAAATACGGAGTAGTGATTTTGGAACTAGATAAAATCAGTTTTATTTTTCATTATTATTATTTTTTTTAATAACCATCTCACTTTTTTTTCAAGTGTTGAAGGAAAATGACTAAAATCGGACATATAAATCCTAAATAACAAAAAAGTTAGGCATATATATATACAGCTAAATTAATTTCATTGGAATCACTACTAAGGTAACCGGGTACAAGACATATGCTAATTAGTCCTATACAATTAAAAGCACGCGTAAAAACTTTTCTATTAAGGTTTTTTTCTTTTTTTCATTTAAAAATATTTTACATAGAAATATAATCAAGTAATGAGACTAATAACCCAATAAAAAACTCAAAAATGCATCTAAGCATCTAACCATGCACCCCCAAGTCCCCAACAAACGTCAGCAAGCACGACACGAAATTAGTAGGTTGAGACTAAGCCTGGACGAGCAGACGGCTAGACCACCTTGCACCATTGGCTCGTGGGGAGGCATGGTGATGCCAGCCTAGTTTTAGAAATGAGGACGTTTTTCTGACGTGCTAAACCACGTTTTTCCTCAATTTAGTAATCCCAATAATTTCCTCGTGAACAAACAAAGAACTCTTCTTTAAAAAATAAGAGAAAATTAAAAAGAGCAAAGAATACAACAACTTCTCTTCTTCTTTCATTTCTTTGAATTTTGATTTGATGGGAAGTTTTCACTTTACTTCATCAAATCAAACTCATTCATTGGTTCAGATTCCCAATTTTATTTGAGATTTTGACCAATTTTCCCCCCTTTTCAACTTATCTTCTGATTTTAGGGTTCTTTGATTTTTTTGTTCTTTAATTTAATTTTTCTCTATTCAAATGGGGTCGTCTGGTCCTCGAACTCCGGCATTCGGACAAACAGAGATTAATTGGGATAAGTAAGTGTTTCATTTATCATTTCCTTGATTATGTCAAATTTCCTCAATTAATGTTCATAAATTTGAGATTTCTTGAGCTTTTAATTTGCAATTTTAATGTTGCTGGATAATTTATAACCTAAATTTCTTATATTAGTTTCACTTAGTTAATTAAAGTATTTGGAGTAGAATTTTGCTGAAATTGAAGATTTGATGACAAACCTTTGTTTATTCGGTGAATCTTAGATATTTTAGTTCTTTAATTTTTCATGGATATATAATTATAGTGTTGAACATTTAAGTTATTTGGTATTTTATAGTTTAATCTGGCAAAATTAGGCAAAATTCTTGATGATAGATGCTGTTTTATTGTAAACCATGGAAATTAATGTGTGATGGACTAATGGAGCATTGCCTCTGAGGCGAGAAATTGAGAACTTTTATTGTTTTAGAGTTTCGGATGAGTTTCTTCAAAGAATTAATCTACTATATGAACTGATATATATATATATATATATATATATATATATATATATATATATATATATATATATATATATATATATATATATATATATATATATATATATCTGTTTTTCTTGTTTACTTGATAAGCTAAATTTGTACTTCATATTAGTTTTACAAAAACAATTAATCATACAAGATATCATTATCTTAGGATTGATGAGAAAAGAAATAGAGATGGTAGCTGAAATGGGATAGAATAGTGTATGTTAGTTTGGTAATTCTGAAGTTGATTGTGCAACTATCCAAAGAGTATTGGCTGCTACTTTGTTGGATTTACCAAGTTTTTTTTTAAATGGGTCCTCTTGGAGACAGTTGATGATTATGATTCACTGTCTCTGTTCCGACCTTTGGCAATGGAGGGTTGTACTTTTGAAAGGTTGATATTCAGTCCATAAGTACTTCGTATGTAGTAATGCTTCACGACCCATCGATTGCTTTCATTGCTAAAATAAGATTAATGTTTAAAGCGTAAAATTTCTGGTAACTTTGTAACTGTTATAATGATTGGAAGGCTTTATTAGGCTTAGAGTTGGTATTTAATTTGTGCTATGTGGACACATTCCCCAAAGTGGGAGCGCTTCTTGAATTTGATGTACTCTCTTTGTTTAAGTATGGTTTTAACAAGTTACAAACTTACAATGGTGCGTCACTCCACTCCCTTAAAAATCTGTTGTCGTGAGGGTGTTCATTGGAATATTGGGATTTGATACGCAGTACAAGTTTATCAGCATGGAACTTGACTTTACTGGGAAAGTCATAGTCACTCATATGGTGTAATCCTATAAACAAGTATGTAAGAGTGCTAGAATAGTGCCCTTGTACAACCTCTTATGATGTCTGCAATATCGGCCAATAGGTTTCAAAGGATATTCTAGTTCAATACTTGTGTCATAATTTCACGTTTCTATATTTTCACCTTTTCAGACTTTATTCTTCATTTATGCTGCCTCAACTAAAGAAACAGTACCTCTGGCCTTTACTAGTGTTGTACATAATAGGGTGCCTTCTTCATTAATACATATCATGTTGCCTGACCTTTTCCTGAATGTTTTTAACAAGCCGTATTTTGACAACGATTAGAAAACCTACAACTTTATTGAAGCCTCTTATACAAAAGATCTCCACCCTTGTTTTTTATTCTTTTTTATATAAATATTGAGTATTTTTTGGTCTGATCACATTAAGTCACTGTGAAATATTCTTATGTCTTTCTAAGATATTTATTGCATTGATTTGATTGTATTGGAATGTATCTATCCTTTTGGACAATAATTACAGTAGCTTTCTTCTTAACCCTGTTAAATGTCTAAGCAGTTTTATTTTAAAATTTTGCTTTTTATAATTTTTTGCAGACTTGACAAGACAAAATTCTATGTTGTTGGAGCTGGGCTTTTTACGGGAATTACAGTAGCACTTTATCCAGTTTCTGTTGTTAAGACTAGGCTACAGGTTGCTTCCAAGGATATTACTGAGAAAAGTGCATTTTCAGTTGCCAAAGGCATATTGAAAGCTGATGGTGTACCTGGTTTGTATAGAGGTTTTGGTACTGTCATCACTGGTGCAGTTCCGGCCCGGATTATATTTCTTACTGCTCTAGAGACTACTAAAGTGGCGGCATTTCGGATGGTTGAACCACTTAAATTGTCTGAACCGTCACAGGCAGCCATAGCAAATGGTATTGCTGGCATGGTTGGTTCACTTTCAGCACAGGCTGTGTTTGTTCCAGTCGACGTGGTATGTATCTGTTTCGAGTAGTTGAAACTAAGCTTGAATATAAATTTGGGTTTGTTCTATTATAGTATCATTGTAATTGAACAAGTACCTATAATTAGGTCAATTCTGTGATGTCTCTGACAACAAGTTTGTGTGTTTTGACTGTGGCATGTCTACTTTGTGAGTATCTACTTTTGTAACAAACATTATTGAGTCAAAGTCACTTAGAATCCAAATTACTTGTGTGATCTTTTGCTTTCATGAATATGCTCTTCTTTGTTGTCCTGTCAGTTCTCAATTATTTAGAAAGGCTATGCTTATGTGCTTTTCATAGAAAGTTGCGATTATTTATTAACTTCTCGAGGCCAAACTTCTGTTGCTTTTTCATTTGATAAACACTTTTATTGAAAGAAACTTAACTGTTAACTTTTACCTGATTCACATTGACTATACACCTTGACCCTTTGTTTTTTCTTCCTACCTTTGAAAATTAGGTTAGCCAGAAGTTGATGGTACAAGGATATTCGGGTTATGCAACATATAATGGGGGCCTTGATGTTGTTCGCAAGGTTGTTAAATCAGATGGTGTTAGGGGACTGTATAGGGGGTTTGGTCTATCAGTGATGACATATGCCCCTTCCAGTGCTGTATGGTGGGCCAGTTACGGCTCTAGTCAACGTTTATTTTGGAGGTAAGGTATAAATCTCTATAGAGTTTAATTCTGAATTAAGGCCTAGTGATAATTTGTGTTTTATTGAGACTAAGTTGCTGTATCAATATAGTGAAAGTGTAAAACTTTGCTATATGTTAGAAGTCTTAGTACTGAGGTCTGAGGAGTTACTTAGCTTAATTTGTGCTGTTCAGAAGTGGTCATTATGAAGATGTGTCCTTAAGGAATTAAGAGTGTCAGTATTTTATGTGTCATATTTTATACCAATCATAAAACATTATAGTTCTGTCTTCTTCTTCTTTTTTTTTTTTTTTTTTTTTTTTTGGGGTTTAAATGCTTTGTATATGTTCAGCCTTCTAGGAGATGGAACTGAGCAGCAAGAGGTTCCTAGTCTAGGGAAAATTGTGTCTATTCAAGCTGCTGGGGGTGTTGTTGCTGGTGCCACGGCATCTTGCATCACAACTCCGCTAGACACCATTAAGACTCGTTTACAGGTAAAAGAAAATTCTGCTTTATATCTCAGTGCTGTTATGTTTATTTTAGTAGATGTGTTTGCTGCTTGTGTGCATATCTCTATTGTAGGTAATTCATGTTTATTATAAATTTGGAAATTTTGCGAATAATTACCATTTAAATAACCACTTTTGAGAACAACTACCATTTAAAATTTTCTTTGAAAAAACTACCACAAAAACACAAAGTTTGAGTAGCACTACCACATTTATTGTTTCCGGCAAGAATCTCCGTTTTTGGGGCATATTTTATAAAATTTCCCTCAAAAAACCCAAATTAAATGATAATATTGCACTACATTAACTCTTAATTGGATTATACACTTCAATTGCCCCAAATCCTCCAATTTCGTAAAGCCCTTAATTCAATATTTTGACTATAAACCCTAAATTTAAGATTTAATTGAGAAATTAAATAAATTATAATGCAAAATTAAAGATAATTGACCTATAATTGTGTTTTTACTATCGAAATCTTTTGTTTTCTATACCACAATTGATTGAAATCTTATAAACTAGGCTTTCTCAACCGGAAATTCTTTCCGGAAAATAAAAGTGGTAGTGCTACTCAAAGTTTTTGTGGCTTTGTGGTAGTTTTTTAAAAGAAAATTTTAAATGGTAGTTGTTGGCAAAATTTCCTATAAATTTTGATATAAAAATTAAGGGGATGGTATTGAAATTAGCTTAATGTCATGTGAATATCCAAGGTATTGGATTTCTATTAGCAATCTTTGCTTTCTTCATTTTTTCAATTATTCTCTTTGTACTGAAAAGTTTTTTTATTGTTTAATATGAACCAACAGTGTAAGAACTAAATTCGGACAAAGACAATATCTCCAACAAATATGCTGATAGGAGTGTGTTAATTAATTAAGAAATTTTTTATTTTATTGGAGTTGCATTCATGGAAGTGATGGAACATTGTGGAGGAAGTCCCTTGTATGGTGAACATGGGACGAAAACCTCTTGTCCACCCTTTGAAAGATATGGTGAGAGGACCCTTTGGTTTCTTCAATCTTGGTAGTCTTCTGGGGCAATATATTTATGGTGCTAGTATATCACTAATGCCTGTGAGGTATCTCTACTCAATTGAAAAATGAGCAAGTTAATCTTAGCCTATTGAATTCTGAATGAAGCCTCCTATTGGTGACTTTTAAATACTTTGACTTTCGAGAACTAAGATTATGTTGATCCCTTGCAAAAGTGATTTTGTTTTGATTGCTATTATCCACTCTTGGGAAAGCTTCCTAGATCATGCTTACTAGTCAACTAGAAATTTTAGTTCTTCTTAGACAATGTAGAAGTAGAAGGATATATCATCCGTGGCTTGTAAAATAGGAGATAATATCCATAATCATGATTGATTGTTTAGCAAATGATGTAATTAATGTAGGAGATCTTGTCTAAATATGGGTGAAACTTTTGGTAGAAAATGGAGGAAAGTCTCCCTTTACATTTTAGGTTCATTGAGTAGTAATCCCTCAAAAGGGGAGGGGACTTATGCCACTTGTATGCCTTTAAGCAGTGACCACTGTTAATGCTTGACTGCTTGTGCCTCCACTTAGGTCAGCTTGCTGCTGCATCACCCCTTAAGTTTGCTTAATTTTGCATTGCTCCATATGACTTTGCTTGGAGTTGTGGTTCATGGGCATGGTCACTTTGGTGCTAAGTGGTTATTGATAGGAACTTGCCTTGCCAATCCAGTCTCTTACCATGGTTGACCTTGGTGTATCGGTATGTGATGCCTTGTGAATTGTGCTTGGCTTGTTGGGTGATTGGGCAAGGCATGTTCCTTGCTTACAAAAGTGTCTATTCATTGAGTTCTCTAGGAGCAGATCAAAATAGTTCCAACATAGCTGTTAGAAAATTATTAGGAAAGGGAGAAGTAGGAGACTAGGAGGATGCTTTACTGGTAAGTGGATCGTAATCCACCCATCAAGTCTCGGTTTGCTTCCATATATTACCCAGGAATCTTTTTGGATATGTATATGTTGCAATTCTGATCGTTTGAAAATTTGTCACATTGCAGGTAATGGGGCTAGATAAGAGACAGAACGCTGTTCAAGTTGTAAAGAAATTGATTGCAGATGATGGTTGGAAAGGTCTTTATAGAGGTCTAGGTCCAAGATTTTTCAGCATGTCCGCTTGGGGAACCTCCATGATACTGGCTTATGAATATCTGAGTATGGATTCTTCTCTTTCAGCAGTTCCTTCTTTGTTGTCACAATTTTGATTTGTCCAATAGAATTGAACACCATTCCTGTAATTGTGTGCAGAGCGGTTGTGTGCAAAGGAGGACTAGATTCACTTGACAACACATTTGCTGACCATTTCATTGCTGTGAAAGATTCAGCTTACTCAAAGTGGCTATAAGATTTTATTCGCCCTTGGCTTTTTTAATTGCCCATTCTTCTATCAACTACCCTCAACATTTACAAGAAACTTTTTACAACTTGGTTTCATGACCTCAGTATCCAGCCTTTGATAATCGTGCAATGAAGATTGGTTACACCTACTGAATTAGCAAGTTGTATTTAGCTGAACGTTCGTGTTACTCATAACCCGTGAGAATGTCCGTTATCAGGCATGGTTTTTCAATACCAGTGACGTGTTTTTTGTATGCATAGATTAGAAAGTTGCAGGAAGGAGTCATTATTTTCTGTATATCTTAATGACCACAAATCATAGAAGTCATGAGCTTACACCCACAAGGGTGATAGCGAAAAATTCTTTTAACTTCAGTCAAAGTAGCTGTTACAAGGAAGATGTAGCTTTTCTGTGATATTCATTCCTTTTTTCAGAATGCTTACAGATAATAATGTGAAATTCTTTTAGCTCACTTTGTTCTTTTTCTTTTTGGACTGTGTCTGTGCAAGATTGTAAATCAGCTACAGATACTAGTCTAAGCACTTTGGATGAGGGCCAGCATAATCGAATTTGTGCTTAGCATTGATTTTTTTTTTTTTCCTGCCCGAATGCCATGGATCTATACCCCTTTATCATGATTGAAATCACTACTTGTATGAGTTGTATCCCCGAATGTATTAAGCCATGGATTAGCAGCAGGTTTTACCACGTTTTGACTTTTGGTTATGAAATTGTTGAGTGGTGAATAGAGTTGTCAATTCACGTAAACGGGTCGGGTTTGGGTTGGATAAGAGTATTTCGGGTCAACTCGGGTTGGGTCAATTCAGATTAATTCCATAACCTATGCAGGTCGGGTTTGGGTCGAGTCATGCTTGAGTCGGGTCACGTCGGGTCAAACTTCTTATCGGGTTTAGGTCGGGTTATATTCGGGTCAGGTGAACAATGAATTGGGTTTTATTCGGGTTAAAACGGGTTAGGGTAATTCTCAGGTTTGAGTCGGGTTCGATTCAAGTCAATAATTTGCGGGTTAGAATCAAGTCGAGTTATTCTCAGGTTTAAGTCGAGTTCGGTTCAAGTCAATAATTTGCGGATTATAATCAGGTCGAGTCATTTTCAAGTCGGGTCATTCTCGGGTTTAAGTCGGGTTCAGTTCAAGTCAACAATTTGCGGGTTATAATCAGGTTGGTTCATTTCCAAGTCGGGTCATTCTCGGATTCAAGTCGGGTTATGTCAAGTCAATAATTTGCAGGTTACAATCAGGTCGGGTCATTTCCAAGTCATATCATATTCGGGTTCAACTAACTATAAATGTATAATTATCATTTTTATCAAGCTAATTATTTCCTTTGACTATACTATATATGGCAATATACTAATGAAACTATAGTCTATAATTTAGGAAGATAATTATCTCCTTTGACCATACAAAAAATATATACTATATTTAACTCTTAAATTTGAAGATGATGCTCCTTTCTTTTGCTGGCCTAGACGACTTAGTCTCCCAAGACAAAATGGTTTGATCAACTATAATATGGTGGTCTAAATTGCATTTAAGGTGATTTGAAATCGGGTCATGAACAATTTGGGCTGAATTTAGGTCAGGTCAATAACAAATCGTGTTAATTTCAAGTCGGGTTAGTAACAAATCGGGTTGAATTTTTTTGGGTTGGGTAAGTAATAGGTATGGTAAAATTTGGGTCGGGTCAATAACAAGTCGGGTTGATTTCAGGTCGGGTTTGTAACAGATTGGATTTAATTCGGGTCGGGTTAAATTCAGGTCAGGTTAGTAACAAGTCGAGTTAAATTCGGGTTTTGACGGGTTAAAGCGGGTTTGGGTCCATTTCGGTTCAAGTCGGGTTCGATGCAAGTTAATTAAATTGGTTGTTGTAAACCGGTAAATCGGTGCAAGTTGTAAACCGGTAAATTGGCCGTTTAAAAGCAAATTGAATGGTTCCACACACCCAATTGGGCTCCCGGATGGTATTAGGGACCATGGTAAAAATTTCGACAATTTTTATTTGCGGGCGAAAAAAAGTCAAAATTCCAAAATTGAAGGCTAATATCCACGCTTTTTGAGAATTTTTGGAGGTTTCGGGGCCTAGTGTCGAAAAGTCTTGAAATTATATGGGATACATCTCGGGGTCAGTTAATGCCGTTTAGAACTTGTATGATCATTATTTGTTGTTATAAATGTTTGTGGTAGGCTTGAATTAATGAAATCGGTGCAAGATGTAAACCTGTAAATTGGTCGTTTAAAGACAAATTGGATGGTTCCACCCACCCAATTGGACTCCCGGAGGGTATTAAGGATTAAGATAAACATTTCAGCAATTTTTATTTAAAGGAGAAATAAAAGTAAAAAAAATCTTATATTGAATATTAATATCCACGTTTTTTGAGAAATTTCTAAGGTTTCAGGGCCAGGTGTCGAATAGAAATGAGATATTATTAATTAGATACATATAGGGGTCATATAATGACGTTTGAAACCATAAATGACCATTATATGTTGTCATAAATGTTCGTGGTAAGCTTGAGTTAATGAAATCGGTGCAAGTTGTAAACCAATAAATTGGCCGTTTAAAGGCAAATTGGATGGTCCTACCCACCCAATTGGACTCCCGAAAGATATTAGGGATCATGGTAAACATTTCGAAAAATTTTATTTTCGAGCGAAAAAAAGTTAAAAAAAATTCCAAAATAGAAGGCTTGAGATTTTTGAGAAATTTTGGAGGTTTCGGGGACAAGTTTCGAAAAGGCTTGAGATTTTAAGAGATGCATCTCGGGGTCATATAATGTCGTTTGAAACCATATATGATCATTATATGTTGTCATAAATGTTCGTGGTAGGCTTGAATTAATGAAATCGATGCAAGTTGTAAATCAGTAAATTGACCGTTTAAAGGAGAATTGGATGGTTCCACCCAACCAATTGGACTCCTAGAGGGTATTAGGGACCATGGTAGATATTTCGGCAATTTTTATTTCCAAGAGAAAAAAAGTCAAAAAATTCTTAATTTGAATGCTAATATTCACGCTTTTTGAGAAATTTCTAATTTTTCGGGGCCAAGTGTCGAAAAGAAATAAGATTTTATTAGATACATCTAGGGGACATATAATGACGTTTGAAACCATAAATGACCATTATATGTTGTTATAAATGTTTGTGGTAAGCTTGATTTAATAAAATTGGTGCAAGTTGTAATTAAACTGGTAAGTTGGCCATTTAAAGGCAAATTGGATGGTTCCACCAATCCAATTGGACTCTCAAAGGGTTTTAGGGACCATGGTAAAAATTTCGGAAATTTTTATTTTCGGGCGAAAAAAAGTTAAAAAACTCCAAAATTGAAGGCTAATATCCACGCTTTTTGAGAAATTTTAGAGGTTTCGGGGACAAGTGTCGAAAAGGCTTGAGATTTTAGGAGATACATCTTGAGGTCATATAACGCTGTTTGGAACCATATATGTGTAGGAATTTATAGGTACTACGCAGCGGAAAAACATGAATCTTATTCAATCAAGTACCAATCCCAAGAAGCACATGCATAACACACAATACACATAATCATACCTTTGACGCGTGAATTCCACGAAGCTATTCGACAGGCAAATCAGGGAGAGAATAGAGCCCCAAGCGTTGCTCCTCTACTTAGTCCACGAGATTCGAACGAGCCGTCCACCAATACTAGATTGGTCGAGTGATTGAGGAAAACCGCGATCACCACCTTTATGGACAACCCGACCACCGCACGAACCACCACCACCACGACACACCACCGGCGCCTGGGAGGAGGAGAGAGCCGTGTGAGAGAGAGAGGACTTTTAGAGGGTTGGGTTTCGTGTTTGCTAATTAGGATTTGATCACACTGATCAGTTAATTGCTTCCTTGCATGCAAACCTAGGCACCTAGTCTATTTATATATAATCACATTATAATTAGACTAGGGCACGAAGCCCAAAACTCCTTCTAATCCATAACATGGCCGGCCACCTAGAGTGATGAGGCCCGTGATGGGCCTCGTCCTCTAATGCTCGATCTAGCCCTTTTGTGTGACCTTATAGGATCCGTCCAATCGGGCTTTGGGCTATTTTACTATTCCAAAGATCGTTAGTACCTCTATCTATGGCAAAACGACGACCCAAATGTACGAACTTAATTATCTCCATAATTTGATCCATTTATATATCTAGTAATTGCACACGACGAAGACATAACTCCTTGAATCTCCCACTTGTCTGAGACAAGGGTGCAATATTCAAATTCCTTATGTCAATATACGTGTCGATTTGATAATATGATTGCATCACATGTCGAGATCATATTAATCTACAAATCGTTTCTTGAAATCTGAGTTAGAATTACAAAACCAAATGATTACTGTGTAATGCATTTGAACGCGGCCACGTATTTCTGAATTCTCCCTCTTCAAGCGGCCATGACACATTTCCTAATTTAATAGGTAGACTCTATCCAATCTTGTGGTAACATGACTCCCACTCAACTTCTGAAATAACCGGGAAACACCCTTCATAATCTCCAGTTACGGCTAGACGTTTGAGTGTACCACAGTCACAACATCCATTGAATGAAATCAATGTTCCACTCATGTCAAAGGAATCCACTAATATGTACAGAAGCTCTATACTTGAACTTCAAAGTAGGTCAATAGTTCGATCATGCATCATTCATGCATATCCAAGTGATTGACCGAGCATCACTATGCCCCTATAGCCCATGAAACTGCGCTATCTAATCAATCTTACATGCTAGTTCATTTATTGAAATCATTTATGTCCACTTTAATGATCTTGAACTAGGAACTTAAATAATATATGAATTTTGTTCACCTGTGGGGTTTTAATACACCAGGTCATCAACCTGATGAGCCCATCAATTCATAATTATTTTGGACATTTTATTTAATTTCCAAAACCATAATTAAATAAGAGAAATAATAATTTCTATTTTAAACATAATTTTGCAAATTGATGCATTTCTTATGTAATATGTTTTCTCAAAATATATACAACTTAAATTACATAACTTGCTTCAATCCTAAGACTTTAATATGACTCTCAAACCTTAGTCCATGGAAGGGGTTTATTGATTTCTCACTCATAATAAAACTTTGCAGAACTCGACCTTCCGTTGGTCAATGATCTCATAATTGAGGTGATATCTCATATCCTTTTGTTTGGATTCGTGATGTGACTCTGGCTACTTTGTTTTTGGGCAAAGGTGACCTGTTAGTAACATGACACTTTAATCCGAACTTCCTCTCAAACTATCTCACTATAGTTTAATACACATATTCTGACATTGAGTATGCAACAGTGCTCTGCTTTGAACTCTTCAAGATCACTGTCCTTTTCCATCCAGACACAAATATGCATTTAGATTATCATCTAGAATCATCTTGCCTGTTTGGAAAACTTGCATTTGTGTAACCTTTTGACAACTTGCTTAAATTACCATTTAACACAATAGCTAGAAATATTCGTTTAGTGCTTCTCAAGTACTCAAGGATCTGTTCTTGGTAATTCTCCGTATGCTTATTCTGAATTTGCTTGAAACCTGCTACATATGCACAAGTCATATGCAACATTTTGCTTTGTACATTTCATGGCACATATGATGAACCTTTTGCAGAAGCATAAGGCACACTATCCATACAACTCAACTCTATTAGCTATTGAAGGCATTGAGTCTTACTGAGTGTATTACCATGAAACATGGGAAGATATCCTATCTTAGAGTCTTGCTTCATGAACTTGTCAAGATCCTAATCAACATAAGTCTCTCGATTCATTCCAATCATTCTTCAAGATTCACTTCATGGATCTTAATTCCCAATATGTACTTAACATCTCCTAAGTCTATCATATTGAAACAATCTTTCTAACCACTGCTTATATCATTTCATATGAACTGTATGTCAACTAAATAATAGACTAAAAGACCAATTTCTCCCACTAAACTTCTTGTCTCTACAAGAATTATTTCATTCTACTAAGGAAATCAAACTGTTTGATTGCCTAATCAAAACGAATGGTCCAACTCCTTAATGCTTACTTCAATCCATAAATGAATTTCTGAAGTTTGCAAAACTTTCTAGGAATTTCTGAATTTCAAAACTCTTAGGATGTATCATATACATTCTCAGCATCAAGAACATTTCATGAAAGTGATTTTGATATCCATTACTAGAATAATCCAAATAGGCTTACTCAACTAATAGGTTTGACCCTATTTGTAAGACTATTATGGACTAACACATCTTTACAAACATGGAGTCCATACTGGAATTAATGGCTTTAAGCCATTTCCTGAGTTGGCATTTATCCAAAGCTTGCATGTAGGCATGGGTTCCAACCATTCCAATAGGAAAATATTAGAATCCACCTTTTCTCAGAATTTCAACAAACTGTTTGTTTTGATCCCAAGTAACCTACGATAGGTATGAGCGACAATAGAATTATTCTCTTCAACTCTTTGAAGCCTTTCATTCTAAAGGGACGATAGAAGCCTTGCTAGTGGAATTAGCTTGCTTCGACACATGTTTTATCAAATTAGCTGATTTCATATGCCTTCGTCTCTGATGTAGTGTTATCCATATCCATTTGTTGCTCGTCTCGAATCTCATCGAGATCTAACTTTACTCCCACTTGGCTTTGTAGGAAGACATTCTTTCTATAAAGACACTATCGCGAGCAACAAACACTTTGTTTCTACGCGATTGTAGGAATAATACCTCTTAGTTTCCATGAGAAAACCCATGAAAAACTACATTTCTGATTTAGGGTGCATTATGTCATCTTAGTAAACATTTTACATTGATTTCATAACCCTTAATCCTGTTTAGAAAAGATAACTTTTGGAACATTTCCAAATCATAACTCTTATGACATCTTTTCTACTGCTTTGGTTAAGTTTCTGTTTACTATATTCGCAATTATTGTTGTACTAATGCATATCCTCAAAACAATATTTGTAAATTATTAAATTTTGGATCAAACAATGGGAAGCAAAGTTCGATTCATTCTTCATAAACATACACTTTAGTTGTAAAGTTTCTGGATTGTGAATTAAATCAATCCCTCTAGATGATCATTCCTTTTTGAGTTAAATATTTATCACAACAATCATATTGTGGTGTTAAGTTGTTTATCTCAAACTGATTTTAGATTTCATTTTTGGAATTTTGAACATTTCAATGTTTCCAAGCTTTACTTCATTAAGTAATTATCGATATATTTACTTAAATCGTTAGTAAAAGCAATGAAATAGTTAAATCTTTTGCTAATTTTGAACTTATTGGTTCACATACATCATATGTATGAGTACTAAAAGGTCATTTTAGCTTCTTTTACCCTTTCTACTAAAAGGCAACTTGGTGATCTTAACTTATCAAGCATGAATTCTAATTCTCAAGTGATTCATAATCATATAAGAATGAGATTCCATCCAAAACTTTGAATGTGCAAATGGTTAATGTCACCTAACCTTACTTGTTATAAGTAAGTGTATTTTGAATCATCTAAATTTTACTTTTGTGATCTACTTATATCAATGTCATAAAACAAAATTAACTCATATCTAGCAAAATGAAAACAATTTATTACCTTGGTCATGGATCAACACTTGTCCACGCCAAGTTAACCAAATTCAGTATTCAAAACAAGAAAACCAAAATATTGTCTCATCAAAACTGAAAATTGTTCTAAACTCATGATAAATAATCAAAATTTAAAACTATGAAGCTATCTCTGGCCACTCAAATACTTCTAGTGCACCTTCAAGCTCCATTTCCATGCTAGCTTCACTTATTTACATTTCCTGCGCAACATCACTATGTTAAGCATTGCAACTTGGTATCATATACCTAAGTGAATGTTTAAAATGTTTATAACATTATACCTGAGGTTGATGCTCCATTATTCTTGAGGAAGTCATGGTATTTATGGCAATTTCGCTTCCAATGCCCCTTCTTCTTGTAGTAAAAGCATTCACTTTCACTTGCAGCCTTGGGCTTTGGAGTCGTCTTTGGCTTTGCAGGAGCCTTGGAAACTTGCTTGCCCTTGCTCTTAGAACTAGCCTTTTGCCCCTTCTTCTTGAACCCCTTTCCCTTTTGAATCATAAGAACTTCCTTCTTGGGTTCCTTAGGGATTTGTTTCTCAACACTAACCAGCATTGCATGCAATTGATTCATAGACTTTGCAGTGGCAGGCATGTTAAAATTCATGATAAACTGGTTGAAACTTTCTGGTAGTGAATGGAGAATGATGTCTGTTGCCAAATCATCACTATATGGGTGCCCCAGTTTCTCCATACTTTGAATTAGGCCGATCATTTTGAAAACATGATCATGAACCGTGGCACCTTTCTCCATCCTACAATCCAAAATCTCACGATGGAGCTTATACCTTTCAACTCTAGCTTGTTTCTTAAACAAGGCTTTGAGTTCTTGCATGATTGAATAGGCATCCTGGTCCTCAAAACGCTTTTGAAGACTAGGCTCCATGGTAGCAATCATTAAGCAAGTGATAGGTATAGCTCTGTCATGAGCTTCCTTGTGCTTCTTGATCTCTGCCGCAGTTGGATTTTCTGGCAGAGGTCTTGGCGATGGGGTGTCAATGATATCCTTTTTACCCTCAGATTTCAGAACAAGTCTTAGCATTCTTTTCCAAGTGGAAAAGTTATCCCCTGTCAACCTATCCTTCTCAAGGAATGGTCGAAGGTTGTAAACGTTGTTGTCATTGTGATTACGGCTACCCATCTATGTCAAAATAAGGCAAAGTTCAATAATTATGTTTAATTTAAAATTAAAGTACCATAAACGCATTCATTTGGTAATTTTAAAACACTTTATTCAATAATTAATTGATCCCAATTGAATTTTAAGTGATTCCAAGATCCTTTATTTGTGTAATAATTGACCGGACTTTGGCCCTACCATCAACCATTACATTTTCAAGGTGAGTAAACTCTTTACTGATTACAACTCTTGTAACTCTTGTTTGAATAATTAATCATCACATGTTTAATTATTACCCTTAGCTTCAAGGTTCTAAACTCTTTAGGTAACCTTGTTGAGTATAACCAATTAAAAATGTAAAATTTGTTTTACCCCCACTCCCCTAAGATATAATATGACACCTAGCTTTGGCATGACCCATCATAAATATCAAAGGTTTCATCAGGTTTTTAATTGGAAAAGTAATCTCAATATTAGTGGGACCTAGATTTATTATGTTGTGATTATTTGGTGAACTGTAGCGCATCATCAATCAACATAAATAAAATCTAACACTCATAATCTACTAATGCAATAAATCATGACATAGTATGTCCCCTTAGTCCTAAGAAAACTAGAAATGAAAAAGCTCCCACTTGAATCATCATGGATCTCCATCCACCTTGCTCCTTTGGGCCTTCACGTAGTGACTTCGAATCAAAAGGCCTCCCCCTTTTTCTCATTTTGTTTGAAGCGGGCCCCTAGACAAGCGGACCTAATTTTAACAGCCGGTCATGGGCTTCTTTGGACTAACACTATTTAAATAACTATTCTATTTACTTTAAATAAAAGTTACAAAAATACTTAACGGTACGCAAACCGTATTTAGATTACAAAAATGCATCACGATGCGCAGATCGTATTTAGGAATCTATGGGCCATACTAGTCTATATATAGCAACATAATATCATATATTATAAAAGTGTCATATAATAAATTACTCAACATGCTTGTCTAAACTACAACATTGAATGTTCATAATAAAGTCAACGCATTTCCTAAAATATCTTATATTTTAATCATAATTAGACAATATCATATATTATTCATGACCGTTTATTAAATATCATATATTTAATTTAGTCATGAGATAGAATCAAATCATATTTTAATCTAGAAAGATAAATCATATTTAATCTTTCATGATTATCCTAACATGTTTAGGAGATTCTATCCTAATTACTAGCCAATCAAATAATTTTAAAATCAATTATATTCTAATCTAATTATGGGATAATCACATTATTCAAATCAATTATTATCCTTTTGGAATATGCTCAGAATATCCTAATCAATCTTATCCAAAATTAACCACTTTAAATGGGATAATTACCAATTTAACAACTTTAAATATGGATAATATCAAATATAACAACTTTTGAATATTTGATTTTATCCTAAAATAATAGATTTTATCCAAATAAAACCAATTTTATCTTTTAAAATAAAAGATCATATTTTCAAAATATTTTAACTTATCCAAAATAAAACTAATTTTATCCCAAAATAATTCATAATTATCCTGAAATAATTTTTAAAATAAGATAATTAAATATATTTTTTTGAAATACAGCAAGCCACCACCGCCGGCCACCATAATAGCAGCCACTGCCGCAAGGCAGTAGCGGGCAGCTGCTCTGGCAGCCGTGGCAGCAGTCGTGCAACACTTGCACGCTGCTGCCCACAGCCACCCCGACCGCCTGCCCTCCCTCCCACCCTCTCGGACTGCCACCTGGTCGGCAGCCGTCGTGGCTGCGCCACCCAGCCGCGGTTGCCGACCAATTTTTTTTTTTTTGTGTTTTAATTTAATTAAAATAACACTTATTAAAATTAAATTAAATTAGTCCAAAAGATTAAAATTAAATCACATTCAACTTTAAAATTAGGGTTCTTCATAAAATTAATCCCAATTTAATTCTAACTTTTAAAATTAAGTTGATCATCATACATAAAAAAAAAAAAATTTATGCATAAATCAATCCGATTAAAATTATGAAACATAAAATAAATCGAATTAAATCAAAATCAAGCACAAAAATCATATTTTAGGGCTAGGATTTTCGAAAAATTCGAAATTTAGGGTTATGGGGTTCGAAATTTTCGAACATATTAGGGCTAAAATTCGGTCTCTTCATGGCTATTTTGAGCATAATTAAATCACATTTAATCGATTCCAAAAGTTTAATCACATTAAATATAATAATTGAACCATAATTAAATTAATTTCTCCCTCTTAATTGATTATAAAATTAACGTGGACATCAAATAATCGTATAATTATGATCTAGCGCGTTCATGCAAGAGGCTAACTGATACCACTGTAGGAATTTATAGGTACTACGCAGCGGAAAAACATGAATCATATTCAATCAAGTACCAATCCCAAGAACCACATGCATAACACACAAGACACATAATCATACCTTTAACGCGTGAATTCCACGAAGCTATTCGACAGGCAAATCAGGGAGAGAATAGAGCCCCAAGCGTTGCTCCTCTACTTAGTCCACGAGATTCGAACGAGCCGTCCACCAATACTAGATTGGTCGAGTGATTGAGGAAAACCGCGATCACCACCTTTATGGACAACCGACCACCACACGAACCACCACCACCACGACACACCACCGGCGCCTGGGAGGAGGAGAGAGCCGTGTGAGAGAGAGAGGACTTTTAGAGGGTTGGGTTTCGTGTTTTCTAATTAGGGTTTGATCACACTGATCAGTTAATTGCTTCCTTGCATGCAAACCTAGGCACCTAGTCTATTTATATATAATCACATTTGTAGACACCCATTTGTGTCTCCCCAAAACCAAACCCAGTGATGAGTACCTTTTGCGTCGAATCATAATCGAATGAAGTGAAAGTGTGGAATGTCTAGCGTTGCAGATAGTTTTAATTTCTTTTCTTTTCTCTCTGTTTTTGAAAACTTATTTTAAGAAAACAGTAAATACAGTTTGGTTGGTCCATGATATGGGTCCAACAGTAGTGTAGTTGGATGGGTCTTGCAAATACCTTTCCAACGATATATTATAAGCCCAATTCCGATGAATATTGAGGAAGTTATGGCCAATTTACCAAACTGGACCCGGTTTGAGCCTAATATGCGGCCCAATGATCTAGAGGAGGGCCTATTATTAATTATCATTCCTAAAGCTATTAGGATTGATTATAGTCTTCTAGAATACTCTAGAAGGTTCTTTTAAATCCTAATGGAGTTAGGATTGATAATTGTGTTTTAAAGAGTTTGAAATTGAATAAAACTACTCCTTTTAAGAATCCTTGTTTTGTACGAAGTGGAATATATTCAGATTTTATTTTCGTGCCTCATAATATTTATCCAAATTTTATATGGTTAGATAGATATTTAAATTATCTTTCCAATGATATATTATAATATTAAATCCGAGTTATAACAAAAAAGATATGAATGAGACATGAAACATTATCCAAAACTGAAACCCTTCCACTATTTTGACCATATCTTTTTATCTACAAAATATTTTAATCTGATTCTAATTGGGTTAAAAAATATACTTTAAGAGCTATCCAACGACATATTATATGCCTGATTTGGAATTCCGGATCAAAAGATATGATAAAAACAAAAACGCGTTAAAAACGGGCCTGGCGCCTGGTGCTAGCCATTGGCGTCTGGCGCCAATGGCCAATGCCTGGCGCCAACCTCGTTTTGTGTGCGCCAGACTCTGTTTTGTTAATTTTATCTTTTTGGCTGATTTTCTCTATAAATAACGTATTAAAACTCCGTTTTCGATAACCAGAATTCATCAATTCTTATTTCAATTCACCAACTCTCATCAAGATTTTCTTGATTATTCTCTCTATTTTCTAAACTTTGTTTTCACATACAAAATTCCACATTCGCAAGATCTAGAAACATCTAGCCATATTCGAAGTTGCCTTCGCCCTAGACGTGAAAGGTTTTAATTTCTGAGGGTTTGGTCCCTAATCTCTATTTCAATTATTTAATTTAATTGTTTTGATTATTATTTTCCTTGAAGTTACTAACGTGTGTATTTTGTTATTAGAAAGAGGTACGAGGCATCCAAATAAGTACTTTAATTGTTTTAATTGATATTATGATGTAGATATCATGTTTATATTGTTATTATGATATTCCTAGTTTCATGTCTAGGGTATTTTTAATATCAAATATGATTGTTATGATGCCTTTTATTTTCTTCCTAATATTAATTCATGTTAGTATCATGTTAGGGTTAAAGATTTGATTTTTAATGCTTAGTGACATGCTAGGGTTTGTTATTAATCTTGTTAGTATCATGCCTAGGATCTTGCTATGCTTTAATATGATTATGATTATGATTGATATTATTATTATTAATGATGTTGATTATTTATTATGTTTCTTGATACATATTATTTTATATTGTTATTGCTTGATCACCTTTTATGCATGTTTAAAGGGAATTGGTACTTGTAATCACGCTTAATAAGATAATTAATAATCTTGTTTAGGGTTAATATGATTATAATTGAAGTGATCGCCAATAATAGTTTATTTGTGCATTAAATTCAACCAACATAGATTAAACAGGTTTAGGGTTAATCCTATTGATGGTATGTTAGTCAGAAAGCGCACATGAATACGAGCAGAATAAAGTAGAGGTCTATTATTAGGGCAGGTTCAATCTCTTTAAATTGGATTTGTACCATCATCCCCGAACCCTTATTTGGTTCATGACCTTATGGAGTTGACGATCTCTTGGATCGTTAACGGGTGTAACCTTCACCTCGTGAACGATTTACAAGTTCCTCAAAAACTTGTTGGCGACTCTTTTGCTCTATCTTCTTCCCTTTTGGACGCCACCGTACTTTAGTGTATGATCAGAGTGAGGTTCAAGCTAGTGGGATTTTAAAGGCTTGAAACTATTCCCTACAGTTTTTAGCGACTCCATTGGGGAGGATTTCTATTTTAATTCCTGAATTTGTTTCGGCAATGATTTAGAATGAGTGGATGAGACTCGAAAAGTTCTATGTATTTCATCTGCGTAATTTTGATTAACATTATTGTCATATGCATAAAAAGGTTCTCATTGGAAAGACCATCCGTAATGAGTCAAAAATATAGGATTTTACACGTAGGAAATTTGAGAAATGTCTTTCACAACTAGGACTGAAATAACACCGCGCGAAACTGGAAGATTTTATCGAGCACAGAAAGCTGCTGAGGCATGTGGGAAGTAGCGTCAGGGGCCAGAGCTTGGCGCCACACTTTTAGCCGTAGCACCAGACGCTAGTATTGGCGTCAGGCGCTACAGGTAAAAGTTGGCGCTAGTCTCTGTTTGCTGGCGCCAATTTCCCCCAATACCGAGCCAGAAATATGCGTTATAATTTCGACCGGTTTTTCGTATTGTTTGCTCGATCCTGCTTCCTGATTGAATTTTTTCTCACTTTTCTGAAACCCATATGTGTTCTACATATGGACATAACCCTCTGGGAATTCATGCTCTATCTACCCGATTGAACGCTCCTGGCAACAAAGGGTACATCTGAGATGTTGAATTCACCAAACCATGGAAGTGAGTTTTTTCTAAAAACTCGCGGTGTCCCATCCACACGCGCTAACCCTTCACGGTTAGGCTTCTGCGCGGTGCATCCATACAATTAACCATGGACTCTCTTTGACTAAACCATATCCCGAACTTTAGAGAACTAGAGCCATAGTTAGGTTGCAAACTCATTGCATCATATTGTGTATACTTGACTAATTGTGCATTATTTGTTGTGCATACTCTATGTGATTTTTCCTAACCATTTGTTTGACTTGTGTTAAGACTAAATAAACTGATTAATGACTAAAGGACTTTTTTTAATTAATTAATTAATTAATTTGAGCTAATAAATAAACATAAAAATCGAGTCATAGTTCCTTTAAGTCAACCCGGATTTTTTATTCACGTATACTGCACAAACGTCAACTTGTTTTGGTCATATCTGGAGTTCTAGAAAGAACTACGAGTTGTAAAACCTTTGGATCTGTAGCCCCGAGTTTTATCTTTAATTCGGCGTTGGTTTCATCCCAATTAGAGTCGCAGATAAAATGTTATGACTAAAATACCACAGTCTGTCCAGTTTAATGCATATACGTGAAGTCTTAACTTAGTCTTTGCTTGAGTCTAGTTACATAGTCTAGCCACATGGTCATTACAGGAGTCTTAACATGTCACCTAAACTCACTAGTCTTAGCACACACTTTGAGTATACATCACCATGGCCATGTCTTAGGTTCACGCATGAGTCGGTCTTTTCCGTCATTTGAGTTGGGGGGTACATTCTATTCCTAATTCTTCATATCCCTCCACCTCCATCATCTTTTTCTTTTTTCACATTCTATTCCAATCTTTCTTCACTTCCTCCATCCACTGCACGTTGAATAAAGTTTGAGTCAAATAATTATCAATAAATATCCCCAATTTCCTTTTCCACAGTACTTGGTCGAGGAGAGAAGGGCGATTAATCAAGGACAACACCTTTGTTCAAGTCTTACTTTTTGATAAACCGATTCGTCAAAAGAGAAAGGCTAAGAAGATAATGGCAACTCAAGAAGAAGTCAATGAGCTTAGGAACCAATTGGTTACCATGACTGAAACACTAAAGCTACTTACCCTTAAGGTCGATGATCCCGTGAAGCAACAACGGATGGATCTCATGCAAGAGAGTCTAAGCAAGCTATCTAGTGACTATAAATTTCAGGGCATGAGTTCGCAAGGGGTCTCGCTGGACAAGGAACTTCTTCCGCATAAGTACAACGCCACTGACATCCCTAAATTCAAGGCAACAGATAACCCTTACTTCCATCTAAGAGCTTTTGAAACTATAATGAGCATTAAGGGTACCGATAAGAAGGTTTTTCCCTCTCTGTTCCCACTATCTCTTGAAACCGTTTGCCAACAATGGTTTTTCTCCCTTGACAAGGAAAAAACCTCTACCTGGGAATCAATAGTGAATGCTTTCGTTGATAGGTACAAGTGCAATATCCAAGTTGAAACCGACCATCGACAACTTGAGATGCTAAGACAAAAAGAGAATGAAGGATTTACTTCTTTCTTTAATAAGTGGAGGGAAACTTCCGCCAAGATGATTGAGGTCCCCACTGAAAAAGAATCCGTGAGGATGTTTATCAAGAATCTCCAAGAAAAGTATTCAAAGCACTTAAAATATCAACACAACTTGAATACTTTCAAGGCCGTCTATGACATAGGTATCGAGATCGAAGATGACCTCGCAAAGCAAAAAGCTACTAACAATAGCAACCACGGTGGCTGGAAAGGAAAGAAGAGCGACAATCCTTCTTCTTCCGAAAACACCCACTCTAGTAATAATGTTAGTACCTTTGACCATAATGATGTCTTAGCCATGGACAATCAAGGATCTAAAAGGAAACCCAGGCGATAGTTCACATCCATTGGAATGACCTACGATGCTGCTTTCGATCGTCTCTATGATCGAGGATTAATCAAACCTATTGGCCCTACCGAGGATCCAACACCAGAAAATCGATCTTCGAGATGGAATCCAAATTCCTATTGCAAGTACCATCGAGGAAACGGTCATACCACCGATGAATGCTACAGGTTTCAAAATCTCATTCAAGACCTCATAGAAGCAAACAAGGTCCCATTGCCTCTAGCTAGCGAGAAGACTGGGTGATGATGAAGCAAATGACACAAGACAAGAGGCGTGCTGCAACGACAAGATTTCATGGCCTCTTTTTCTATTTCTTTTTTCATTTTACCCCTTCCCCAATAAGTCTAGCATAGGTGTTATTTTAGATGAACTACTACAAGAGGGGGGGGTGAATGGTAGTAGGTTCCAATCGCGAAACTTATGCGGAAATTAAAAACAAAACGTAAAGGAACTTAAAGCACAAAGCAAGTTTTACGAGGAAACCATCCAGTGCCTAACTGGAAGTAAAACCTCGGCCCTATTGGGACTTATAAACAAATTCCACTATAATAGGCAACTCTCCTAGTACAACCTATTACACAGACCTTTGCTTTGCAAGTTCCGCCACGGACACTTGACTCTATGATAGGACACTTCCTACCAGACCTAAGACACTTCTCAGGACCCTTTTTCTCCCTTTACCCAGGAAACTTCCTAGGTGACCCAAGACACTTCTCAGGTTCCTTTCACTCACTGTGCACTCACAGCTACCACTCGAATTTTACCAGATTTCAAACTCATACACAAGCGTGAATTTAAGAGAATTCACAATCTCACCCCAAAATACAAAACACTCAAAACCCTTTTTCCCATTACAAGATCTCATCGAATATCCCTAAATACATATCTATGAATAAAGAGATAAAACTAATATGTTGAACACTCAAGATCTGTCTGGAACTCACTGGACGTACTGTAACCAAAAACCTGATAGGAACTTTGACCAGGAGAACTGACTTAGCTTCGTGGTGAAGGATAAAACCATTAAGCACGACCACTAAGCTTCATCAGCCTCAACTTTGAATGAATGCATATGAGCATATTTATAGTACACTCGAATTATTCATTTCATCTTGAAAAAGATAGATTTTCTGAAAAGATAAGTTTAAAAGATATTTTCTAAAAATCAGTTTTCCGAAAATATATCTTTTTGTTAAGAATAAAAACTGTCAATAATAATAAGATAAACTTAGCATAAAATCAGATTTTATTCAAAACTTATCTTTTTGTTTAAAATACTTTTTAAACAATCTTATCTTTTTCCAAAAGGGATTTATTAGAAGATAAATATCTTTATTCAGTAAAACCAAATCCCTAAAAGATATGCACGTTTAAGGTAAATATATATATCATTAAAACCGACTTTTAACGACGTTCATACTTAAGTTCCTATTAGGTTCCTGAACTCTGACAGTCTCTGAGTTCCTGACAAGTCAGTTACTCTAATTTCATTGACTGTTTGGAATTCACCTTGGTTCTATATAGACTTGTTCCAGACCGACTTTTATGTCCAACATACTTACATGAATCCTAGAGCAATATACTTCTATTTCTCTGTCTTCATGTTGCTTCTCTGAAACTCTTGTTCTGGAATCCTGTAGTCTTGATATATTCTGGATCTTTAGGGTTTTCCCCAGCATTACACCGAAACCAGGTCGTTACAACCCGTTTTGAAGTTCTTGTTAAGAAACTTCTGGAAGTTCCATTTCTGGAACTCTTCTTCTAAATTTACTTGTATCCTCATGGATCCTCTAAAGTTCCTCTGTTTCAATTCCTACTTCAGCCCTCAACGCTTACTGAACCTGCAAACATCACAACACTAGAAAATCCTTATTAAATGGAAGTTTGCTCAATTCTTAACATCATCATCAAAACCTCATAAGGATCAACAAGTTGTCCCTTTTTGATGATGACGAACTGAGCAAACTTCTGAGAATAACAAAGTAAAACAGAAGGTTAGTTTTTTATTTATAAAAACAATAAAGAAAACTAAACTAAATTAAAAGACTCCTACACATACATAACCTATATATGTATAGGATACTTACCTTATGAAGCTAACATATGTAAACACATGTTTACATAGTTACCTTCATGGTCCCTTAGCCATCATCATGCTTATCAACCATAACACTTATCGTTGTTCTTGTTCCTCTATTGCTTATCCTATATTGCTCAAGTTCCTTACATATATACCTGTCATTACTCAGGTTCCTTGTATCCTGTTCCAAGCATAATTTGCTTTTTCTATGCACAACTTAACATACACGTTAGATAGATAATCATCATTAGTTTATAATCATCAAAACCTAATTGCTCAACAATTTCCCCCTTTTTGATGATGACAAACTATTGATGCTCATCACATATTAAAGGATAATCGTTGTACATTTATTCCCCCTTAGTTTTTCAAGGAAATAACATTTAAACAAGTTAAGAACATACACAAGAACTTAATAGTTAGGAACTTAGCAATACACATCATTTATCAATATATAAATACTTTCAACAATCATGATGTAATAACTTTAGACTTAATTACTGCATACCATAAGCATCATACATATTCTTCCCCCTTTTGTCATTATCAAAAAGGGTATTGTTCCACACGTTTGTTTTTCGTAAATTATATGCACTTAAAGTCATATGTCACACCTACCACCATATAATAAGTAAGTATATACTAGTTAAACACTTGTTGTTCCTAAAAGCCTCAAGGTACTCACTTTTCAAACACGGATACCATTTCCACACTAACTTCCAACTCACAATCCAAAGGCCCAACTTCAAAACCCTTAATTGAACTTGACAAATAAGAAGTTAAAATTCAAGTAAAGATCAGAGCTAAAAAGTTAGAAATGGATTGCATGAATAGACCAATTAAAGCGCAAGCTTAAAGGATATATAAAGAAGCATATGGAACAAAATAAGTAGAGGGAACGTGAAGTGGAATTTGTGCTCTTCGTTTAAACCTTTTGAGATGAGAACCGCCACATTGTACTTTATCTCAAACTCTTGAATCTCCTATTGAACACAACACATATTCATCTTGCCAATTGATAACCAAGTTCCCTTACCTTAACCACCAACTTCTTTGAGGAACATTCTCCATACTGGAACTTAAATAGATTTCAGTTTCATCATAATCAAGTTCCTTCGTCGTTTATTATTGTTCCTTCACTAGCTCACCAAGTATACGAGTACACGACATCAACATAGTCAACATTCTTCATATATAGATACCCAGGAAATTAAATATTTGATCACCCTTTTTCCTTTTCTTTCTCCTTTTTTTTTTATTTTTTTTAAAGGGTGTCATTATACAAATTTTGCATGCTTTCCTGGAATAACACATTTTAAATCAATGAAGATATTACTCACTCATACACTTGAGTTCCACAACCAGATCTGAACCATTTTGATTTCTTGGTTCCTACCTTATTCCCCCTGAGTCCCTTACCATTCTTCTTCCTTTATCTTCAACTTCCTCCTCAACATATAATCACCATTTTTTATGTTTCATCAAATCATTAAAAATCATAAAAAGATGATCAACAAACTTAGAGCACATGGGAATTAAGAATAAGAAGTAAAAGTGTGTGAACGGAAAGAGGAAATTGAATTGGGTGAATAAGAATCTTCAATTTTCTAAATATAAGACAATTAGAGTATATGCAACACAGACACACAACTTAGAGTTGTAGAATAATGTTGCGATCGAAGATATATGGTGTGGATGCTTGAAAGTTGACTAAAAGATAGGTTAGTTCCCTCTGAAATTTAAACAAGTGAGTTACAAACGGTCTGGGAACTTACCTGTCTTGTTCCACCAAAGTTTCTTCCATTGTTCCTTTGGCAACTTAGGAACTTCGTGTTTGACAGCACCCATAGTTCTATTAAGAGACCTCTAATACTATTAGGCAAGTGAGTATGTCTTTTACAACACAAGAACTAAGTGTGACACATAAACAATAAGCGCACATTCTTTACTTTATGTTTAACATGCATAGGAACCCCAACTTGACATAACTTAAGGGAAAAATACTTTATACTCATGTTATATTTCATCGAGTCTTGTTCCATTAAGCAATAAACAAGAATATGATAAGTCAAGACACAACCATAAGAGAATCAATTCACAAATTCACATATTGCATCCATACCAAAGATATATCAATCCAATTCATCTAATGCCGACATGTGAAAGGAACTTATATCTTATATAGTCTCATATCAATAAAGATGTAACTATTAATACATAGGTTGATATGATGGCTTACCTTGGAGTTCTTGAAGTGGTTATTCTGTTCCTTGATGATTTCGAATCTAATATGAACTTCCACTTCTAACACAAGTTCCATTGTCAGTGGTTAATGCTTAAAAATATATTTTCTTATCATAGATTAGCAAAAATCAATGCACAATGTCTCGTTAGTTGTACCAAAAATATAATTAATGTAAGTAAGTACAACTAATAACTCAATCCATCTTGAAAACAAAAATTGATAATTTTAAAGCTCAATTTTCAAGAAGGAACTTGGATAGCAATCTATCCTAGAGTATGTTCCACATAGACATCTATAACAAAATGTTATACAAAAGACATCCAAGACATCCATGTGGTACAACTCTAATCCCATATAAACAACAAGATAAAATAATGTTCAATTACCTTCAAGTCTAGCTACACGAGCAATAAGTTCCTTAAAAACAATACATACCTTTGTATTGGTTGTTTCCTTTAAGAACCAACCTAGCTTTGTTCCATTCACGTGCCTTACTCAACAAGCTTTTTCCAGAACACCCTTTTTGATCTCCGACCCTTTTTAGGTGTTCTAGAATAGGTTTAGAATGTAATACACACCTTCTTCCTTTTAAGCTCATCGAGTTCCTGTTGCACATCTAATCTTCAAGCTACATCCTCAAATCCTTCAATGTCGTGAGGCTCGGCCTTGGTTACATATGCATATAAGACACTTTAGTTCCATAGTTTGTTGAGATATTGCTGGTCAGAACAAATATTATCTCAGCTCTGGAACTTCGTTGGAACTTGCTTTCTTATATTGAGTTCATTGAACTTTGCTGCATGAGTTGGAACTTAACATCTAAAAGTTCCTCAACATATGTAGCTATCCCTTGCTGTTATTCTTAGTGACATATTTCTTTACTAGGAACTCAGTTAGTTCTACAGTAACTTGTGAGTTCATCTTTATAACCTGTTTGATGGGAACAAACCTGTTAGTCTCAAAATATGTTCACTTATGGCACATTAAACATGATAGTGTCAACTCTATATGTTTTACTAGTCTAGGCGTTTATGGATAAATCGCCTTGGTACTTCTATCATCAAACATCCCTAAGTAGAACATAGGGTGTCTTGTTCATCAAAGATCTATTGCTTCAGTGTTGATGATGTAGCCAGAGACATTGAAAACTATTCTAAAGAACCTGAAAAGACCATTAGTATATAATTTTGTTCTCTTCTTGTCTTTCATGATTCAAAATTGGAAACTTGTTGACAATCCTGTGTTCCTGCAACAAACACTAAACATGACTGGAACTAGGTTCCATTGTTAGATCTATAATCTCATAAGTGATGAATACTTAGCCACATACCCTGTGATAGAAAAGACTTTCAATAAACAGTTCATCATCTCTTCTATTAAGAAAAGAAACCAAGTATTCATTTGCTTTCATTACTTATAAACAAGACATCTCTTTCAATTAGTCTCTACATATCACATGGTAAACATATCCATATCACTAAGATCCAATGGATTAGTGTTGCTTACCATCTACCTGATGTTGAAAGAGAATGTAACATGTGTTTCATTCTCATGCTTCTCGATCTTAACCTGTTTGGAACTTACATGTACATATACCTATTATCGAGTTCCTACTAGGTTTATCAAGCATGAAAAGATTAACATGTTCACAGTTTGAAGCATAGAGGTATCTCATCTTCAATAAAACCTAGAAATGTCAGGTTGTTGTTAGGAATCACCTTGAGATCCACAAATGATGTGTTCCCTTTTTGACTCCCTTCATATGTGACATTTCCACTCTTTATTGATGATGTCATTTTGAAGCCATAAAACAACTAGAGTTACAAGCAATTGAAAACCAGAATGTGCATTAAAAACTTGACAAGAAAAATATTCACAATGGGATAGGAACTTGACTTACTAACTTCCTGTTATGTAGAAATTTTACCTTTCGTGTTAGTATTATAAGTCAAAGTTCTTCCATTGCAGGTTTATAGCAAGAGATACCTTGATTTGGCTATCATCATCTCTTTTGGATCCTCGCTGTCGAGATAATGCAAGTTCCCTCCTATTATAAACCTTCAACTCTTCCATGTTCCTTTTGACATAAAGTTGGAACATGTCCTTCTGGTCCTTTAGACCGTTGTATCTTGGGTAGAGGAACGTGTTGATTTAATCTCAAATTCTTCAACACCTTGTCAAAGTCCCTCATATTATCATTCAAAAGATATAACCTGAAAGTTCACAACCCAAGAGATTCCTTTGTGCCTTTAAAATGTCAGTAGGTTAGTCAAAAGAGGTAGATAAAACCTAAAGCATAAAAGTGTTAAAACATAAAGTTCCTGTAAGAATACTCCCTTTTAGATGTCGTTCCATCAACAAAATGATGAATCTCCAACACGCAGTCAAAGATAATCATCTTAACTCATTATCCTTCATAAGAGTCTGCTACAGGAATTAATGCTTTGTTCCAAATAAGAACTTAACTGGAACTTGAACAAGAATCTTTACAGGAACGTATACGCTAACTCCTATAGCACCTTGATATAGAAGCTTTGTTATTCCTGTATCCCTAATTCGTTTTATCATTCCAAGTTCACCAAGTTCCAACCAATTTAAGCACTGAGCTCCTAATGGAACAAACTTTTACGCACCAATTTGTCTCAATGGACAAACCTACAAAACAATGATTAATAACTTGCACAAAGCTAGAAGAGAAGTTAGTTTGTCATGATATACATTATAAACATCCAAACAACTTCTCTTTTCATCCATTCACAAATAACCTTCATAAGATTAGGGAATTGAATTTCAATTGGAATTTGTGAAGGATTAATACATACCAAAAGAACATGACCAATATTTACAGAGAGATGTATAGGCAACTTACACACTTATTCATGTTGTCGATTCACCTACTACAAACCTCTTATAAAGGCTTTCTAGTGAGAGGAATTTGCACATAATTGCTTATATACAAACAACCAAAGTTCATCATTATTAATAAGTTGTCTCCACTCACTTAGCCTGCAAAATCAGTCATCTTTTGGCTTTGGTTACCCAATTTATATTGGGTACTTTCATGTTAGTAATAGACATTAATAATCCATAATTAAAACAACTACGGTTAAACCAACTATCTTTACTAACAATAAACATCATGTGTCTACATAATAAATATTCAGAAAAACACATACACATGATAAGGTCATTCTTTGGAAAATATTCAAAATATACGTTCATTACCTTGCCCAAAGAATTAAGTTTCCATACAGGGATAATCCAGGTTCCAAGAGACCAAATATGCATAATTCTACATAATACGTTCCTTGAACTATTTCCAGTAAACCGATTCTTTAAAAATAAATCAATTTGTAAATCTGACAAATACTTTTCACTCTATAAATCAAATTTGAGGTTACACAAAATTGATTTGCAAACTTTCAAAACAAAATCCAAAATTTAACTAGAAATACTACAAGGAACTTGTACACATAATGTCATGCATATAATCAAGACTTCAAAGACGAGACACTTACCTCAAAGATGTTCATCTTTGAATCACATCTGCTTCACAAGCAGACTTTGGTCTTCACGTGGTATTCGGAACGTTCTAGGGTTGAGTTCCATTCACTGCATTCCTTGTAGATATCCATCCTAGCCTGGAACTTGCTCCTCGGGGTTACCCGGTTTATCAAGAGCACCTGCTCTGATACCAATTGTTATTTTAGATGAACTACTACAAGAGGGGGGGGTGAATGGTAGTAGGTTCCAATCGCGAAACTTATGCGGAAATTAAAAACAAAACGTAAAGGAACTTAAAGCACAAAGCAAGTTTTACGAGGAAACCATCCAGTGCCTAACTGGAAGTAAAACCTCGGCCCTATTGGGACTTATAAACAAATTCCACTATAATAGGCAACTCTCCTAGTACAACCTATTACACAGACCTTTGCTTTGCAAGTTCCGCCACGGACACTTGACTCTATGATAGGACACTTCCTACCAGACCTAAGACACTTCTCAGGACCCTTTTTCTCCCTTTACCCAGGAAACTTCCTAGGTGACCCAAGACACTTCTCAGGTTCCTTTCACTCACTGTGCACTCACAGCTACCACTCGAATTTTACCAGATTTCAAACTCATACACAAGCGTGAATTTAAGAGAATTCACAATCTCACCCCAAAATACAAAACACTCAAAACCCTTTTTCCCATTACAAGATCTCATCGAATATCCCTAAATACATATCTATGAATAAAGAGATAAAACTAATATGTTGAACACTCAAGATCTGTCTGGAACTCACTGGACGTACTGTAACCAAAAACCTGATAGGAACTTTGACCAGGAGAACTGACTTAGCTTCGTGGTGAAGGATAAAACCATTAAGCACGACCACTAAGCTTCATCAGCCTCAACTTTGAATGAATGCATATGAGCATATTTATAGTACACTCGAATTATTCATTTCATCTTGAAAAAGATAGATTTTCTGAAAAGATAAGTTTAAAAGATATTTTCTAAAAATCAGTTTTCCGAAAATATATCTTTTTGTTAAGAATAAAAACTGTCAATAATAATAAGATAAACTTAGCATAAAATCAGATTTTATTCAAAACTTATCTTTTTGTTTAAAATACTTTTTAAACAATCTTATCTTTTTCCAAAAGGGATTTATTAGAAGATAAATATCTTTATTCAGTAAAACCAAATCCCTAAAAGATATGCACGTTTAAGGTAAATATATATATCATTAAAACCGACTTTTAACGACGTTCATACTTAAGTTCCTATTAGGTTCCTGAACTCTGACAGTCTCTGAGTTCCTGACAAGTCAGTTACTCTAATTTCATTGACTGTTTGGAATTCACCTTGGTTCTATATAGACTTGTTCCAGACCGACTTTTATGTCCAACATACTTACATGAATCCTAGAGCAATATACTTCTATTTCTCTGTCTTCATGTTGCTTCTCTGAAACTCTTGTTCTGGAATCCTGTAGTCTTGATATATTCTGGATCTTTAGGGTTTTCCCCAGCATTACACCGAAACCAGGTCGTTACAACCCGTTTTGAAGTTCTTGTTAAGAAACTTCTGGAAGTTCCATTTCTGGAACTCTTCTTCTAAATTTACTTGTATCCTCATGGATCCTCTAAAGTTCCTCTGTTTCAATTCCTACTTCAGCCCTCAACGCTTACTGAACCTGCAAACATCACAACACTAGAAAATCCTTATTAAATGGAAGTTTGCTCAATTCTTAACATCATCATCAAAACCTCATAAGGATCAACAAGTTGTCCCTTTTTGATGATGACGAACTGAGCAAACTTCTGAGAATAACAAAGTAAAACAGAAGGTTAGTTTTTTATTTATAAAAACAATAAAGAAAACTAAACTAAATTAAAAGACTCCTACACATACATAACCTATATATGTATAGGATACTTACCTTATGAAGCTAACATATGTAAACACATGTTTACATAGTTACCTTCATGGTCCCTTAGCCATCATCATGCTTATCAACCATAACACTTATCGTTGTTCTTGTTCCTCTATTGCTTATCCTATATTGCTCAAGTTCCTTACATATATACCTGTCATTACTCAGGTTCCTTGTATCCTGTTCCAAGCATAATTTGCTTTTTCTATGCACAACTTAACATACACGTTAGATAGATAATCATCATTAGTTTATAATCATCAAAACCTAATTGCTCAACAATAGGCACCTTTTATTTTCTTATAGATTAATTTTGTAGATTTTTCCTTTTTCCCTTTTAATAAAATGAGCATTTATTTCCTTGCACATGATCATTTCATTACATTGCATTAAAAAAAACAAAAAAAAAACATGTCGAATTAAGCACGGGTATACTAATGATTTGAGGCACTCCTTGTAGCCACATCATATCTCCTTTCGCCCTTTAATTATACAATCCTTTCTTCATAAACCACTTTGAGCCTCGTCTAACGATAGACCTTTCTTTTTTTTTTCAACCCACATCTATCTAACCTTGGGATAGGATGGTGTGCAGCTTATGCAATTTTCAAAGAATAAAGCTTGAGTGATTTGACTAATTCAAAAGATAGCAAAAGCAAAAAATAAATAAAAGTGTACGAAAGGGCAAGTGTTCCAATGTCTATGATATGATAATATCTTCGATAAGAACACGTCTCAGATTGCGTCTCTTATCGAGTGCTCGGTACCGTGCCTGAGAAACATGAATGCCAAGTGAGTGATAGACCGCATGATCGGGATTGCCCACACTTTAATAAAATAAATGCTAAAGCAAAATAAAGAGCTAAAAAAAAGAGTAGAAAACCTCAAGCATGAAAATACAAATATTCAAAAGCAAGGTTGCACACCTTGGGGGCTTATTTAGGGTCTTAATCCTTTATTCCCTTCTTCTTTAAACCTTTAGCCTAACCACGTTACAACCCTTAAAAAGACCTTTTTGAGGTATACACACTTGTGCGAGGTTTGGCTAGAGCTACGTTCGGCCTGATTCCTAACGGATACGTAGGCAATCTCACATCGAGGTGCGGCCGTAATAAAAATGCATTCATATTCACATTCACACACTTACACCATGATCATATCAAGGGATCCTCTGTGCTCATCCCTATTCATTTAGAGCTAGACTTGGGGGCTTGATCCCTACATCATTAGCTAACCTAGCCTAAGAGTCACCACCATTTGACTCTTTTAACAAATAACATCTTCCCACACACTTAGCTCTTGCGGCCTAACTTTAGTGTCACTTTCACACACATCACAAATACATGACCGAATATATTTCCCTTAGGAACCCTTTGTCATGGAATCTTAACATAACGCTGAAGCATGCCTTATCAACATCACTCATCAATCATAATTGTCATTGCATCACGAAGCATGAAGTGCTTAGCCTCCGTGTCTAAGTTACCCAAATACTTTCATCATTGAGTCAACCATTGAGATAGCCTAGGATGGATTAATCCTTGCACCTTTAGAGACAGTATCAAACAATATTTGAATAATCTCATTCAACATGCATCTTCACTTTTGATTCTTTTCCGCGACTTTCTTTTTCGGGAGAAAGTCGGTACCCTCCACAAAAATGACCGAAATTTTTTGCTTTTTTGGCATTTTCGAGTCGCACGATCACATTACAATGCACACACGAGTCATGTACAAATTGAGTCATGTCATTTCATATCACTTTGATTTGAGTCACACATGTCATTTCACTTTGAGTCGAGTCAACCTCGAGTCAGTCAATCACATCGAGTTAAGTTTATACCTTGAGTCGTGTCAAGTCAATGAGTCAAGCAACGCTAAACCTTAGGTTAACCCTAAGATAATTAAAAATATTGGAAAAGTTCTATAGTAAAAAATAAATACAGGTGCAGTAGAATAGGGAAGACCCTACTCCTATTCCTGGCGCCAGAGATATCTCAGCAACGACAGAGCTCGAAGCCTCCCAGAAAGGTGATTTCGACCTCATACATCAATTTCGGGTTCCTTGGTACGCCAGTTAGCCCCTATAAGCAATTTGACATTATTAGTAGTCGGCTCGATTACAATCGTAGTAAGTGATTGACTTGACAAAAGATCGTCTCACTTAGCTTAAGCGCCTAAGTATTGGCTCATTACAAACACCAAAGCATCGGTTCAAAAGCAAGCACTTAAACGACAATATTTTCAAATATGGATTGTCGCGCACTCTTATTAAACGACAAAGTTTTCCAAAAAAAATTGGATTGTCATCCCGAACTGACAATATTTCCAAAAATGGATTGTCGTGCATCTTCTTCAAACGACAATTTTTCCAAGATTGGATTGTCATCTCTGGCAAAGTTTCCAAGCGTGGATTGTCGTGCTCCTTCTTTGTTTGGCAATTTTTTTCCAAGTTCGGATTGTCATCGCTGGCAAGTTTTCCGAAATTGGATTGTCATACACCCAGTTCCCTATAGCAAAATTTCTCAAAGGATTGTTGTAGGTTTCTATTCATCATAAATATCGGCAAAAGTTCCTCAACGTGGATTTTCATTCATTTCATTAAGTGGCAAATTTTCCCGAAGTGGATTGTCGATCGACTCTTTTTTTGCAAATGTTCCAAGACGCGGATTGTCAATAGTGGCAATATTTTCCCAAAAGGATTGTCGCACAGCGTTGGCAAATTTCCAAGGTGGATTGCTTTCAAAAGTTATATTCCAAGATGCGGATTGTCGATCGTAGCAAAGTTCTTATGAAAGATTGTTACGAAGTATTGACAACTTTCCCAAAAATTGGATTTTGACAAATTTTCCGAGATACAGATTGTCGCTTCATCGTGGCAACATTTCCAAGGATAGATTGTTACGAAGCATTGACAAATTTACCTAAATCGGATTGTCATACATCATACAAGAGTTGTGTTGGCAACTATTCCCAAAGAAAAGAGGATTGTCATCACAGCAAAAGCACCGACATACTAGTTCACAAGCAGCAAAGTACTGACGTACTGGCATAGCAAACATTAAGAAGCAGTGATCTTTTCGAAGACTATCACAGTGGAAATTAGAGTCATATCAAAAAGAAGCTCTTTGTTCAGAGACGAGTGAACATCGAAACAACAAGGTGGCGTTCCCTGGATTATGGAGAGTTGTCACAAACAACTGAGGAATGTTTCAAGAGAAGCAATCTTCGAGTATTCCCTTGGATGTGGAATATTATCATAGCGGAGGAAGTTCGTTTCAGGCGAAGCAATTTTCCAAATTGGAAACAGTTACGGGCGTAGCGGTTTTCAAGCGGGATGGCATTCTCTAGCTTGTAGGAGGTCATCAAAACAACAGCAGCAGCAACAATCGGTTACTTTCAGAGACGTGTGCTTGACGGTGCAAGATACGCGTTTCTTAACTCTTTTATTTGTTTAACTAATGCTAGTTTTGCAGGTATCGGCGTTACAAGAGTGATTTAGGATCGCAGAACGTTCTGAATCATTCTCCGTCCCTATCGATACTTTGACTTTTGTTTTTGAAACTTGCGTTTCTCCAAACTCAGTCAAAGTGGGGGCTTCTGTAGACACCCATTTGTGTCTCCCCAAAACCAAACCCAGTGATGAGTACCTGTTGCGTCAAATCATAATCGAATGAAGTGAAAGTGTGGAAAGTCTAGCGTTGCGGATAGTTTTAATTTCTTTTCTTCTCTCTGTTTTTGAAAACTTATTTTAAGAAAACAGCCAATACAGTTTGTTTGATCCATGATATGGGTCCAAAAGTAGTGTAGTTGGATGGGGCTTGCAAATATCTTTCCAACGATATATTATAAGCCCAATTCCGATGAATATTGAGGAAGTTATGGCCAATTTACCAAACTGGGCCCGGTTTGAGCCTAATATGCGGCCCAATGATCTAGAGGAGGGCCTATTATTAATTATCATTCCTAAAGCTATTAGGATTGATTATAGTCTTCTAGAATACTCTAGAAGGTTCTTTTAAATCCTAATGGAGTTAGGATTGATAATTGTGTTTTAAAGAGTTTGAAATTGAATAAAACTACTCCTTTTAAGAATCCTTGTTTTGTACGAAGTGGAATATATTCAGATTTTATTTTCGTGCCTCATAATATTTATCCAAATTTTATATGGTTAGATAGATATTTAAATTATCTTTCCAATGATATATTATAATATTAAATCCGAGTTATAACAAAAAAGATATGAATGAGACATGAAACATTATCCAAAACTGAAACCCTTCCACTATTTTGACCATATCTTTTTATCTACAAAATATTTTAATCTGATTCTAATTGGGTTAAAAAATATACTTTAAGAGCTATCCAACGACATATTATATGCCTGATTTAGAATTCCGGATCAAAAGATATGATAAAAACAAAAACGCGTTAAAAACGGGCCTGGCGCCTGACTCCAGGCATTGGCGCCTGGTGCTAGCCATTGGCGTCTGGCGCCAATGGCCAATGCCTGGCGCCAACCTCGTTTTGCGTGCGCCAGACTCTGTTTTGTTAATTTTATCTTTTTGGCTGATTTTCTCTATAAATAATGTATTAAAACTCCGTTTTCGATAACCAGAATTCATCAATTCTTATTTCAATTCACCAACTCTCATCAAGATTTTCTTGATTATTCTCTCTATTTTCTAAACTTTGTTTTCACATACAAAATTCCGCATTCGCAAGATCTAGAAACATCTAGCCATATTCGAAGTTGCCTTTGCCCTAGACGTGAAAGGTTTTAATTTCTGAGGGTTTGGTCCCTAATCTCTATTTCAATTATTTAATTTAATTGTTTTGATTATTATTTTCCTTGAAGTTACTAACGTGTGTATTTTGTTATTAGAAAGAGATACGAGGCATCCAAATAAGTACTTTAATTGTTTTAATTGATATTATGATGTAGATATCATGTTTATATTGTTATTATGATATTCCTAGTATCATGTCTAGGGTATTTTTAATATCAAATATGATTGTTATGATGCCTTTTATTTTCTTCCTAATATTAATTCATGTTAGTATCATGTTAGGGTTAAAGATTTGATTTTTAATGCTTAGTGACATGCTAGGGTTTGTTATTAATCTTGTTAGTATCATGCCTAGGATCTTGCTATGCTTTAACATGATTATGATTATGATTGATATTATTATTATTAATGATGTTGATTATTTATTATGTTTCTTGATACATATTATTTTATATTGTTATTGCTTGATCACCTTTTATGCATGTTTAAAGGGAATTGGTACTTGTAATCACGCTTAATAAGATAATTAATAATCTTGTTTAGGGTTAATATGATTATAATTGAAGTGATCGCCAATAATAGTTTATTTGTGCATTAAATTCAACCAACATAGATTAAACAGGTTTAGGGTTAATCCTATTGATTGTATGTTAGTCAGAAAGCGCACATGAATACGAGCAGAATAAAGTAGAGGTCTATTATTAGGGCAGGTTCAATCTCTTTAAATTGGATTTGTACCATCATCCCCGAACCCTTATTTGGTTCATGACCTTATGGAGTTGACGATCTCTTGGATCGTTAACGGGTGTAACCTTCACCTCGTGAACGATTTACAAGTTCCTCAAAAACTTGTTGGCGACTCTTTTTCTCTATCTTCTTCCCTTTTGGACGCCACCGTACTTTAGTGTATGATCAGAGTGAGGTTCAAGCTAGTGGGATTTTAAAGGCTTGAAACTATTCCCTACAACATTATAATTAGACTAGGGCATGAAGCCCAAAACTCCTTCTAATCCACAACATGGCCGGCCACCTAGAGTGATGAGGCCCGTGATGGGCCTTGTCCTCTAATGCTCAATCTAGCCCCTTTGTGTGACCTTATAGGATCCGTCCAATTGGGCTTTGGGCTATTTTACTAGTCCAAAGATCGTTAGTACCTCTAGCTATGGCAAAACGACGACCAAATGTACGAACTTAATTATCTCCATAATTTGTTCCATTTATATATCTAGTAAATGCACACGACGAAGACATAACTCCTTCAATATGATCATTATGTTGTCATAAATGTTCGTGGTAGGCTTGAATTCATGAAATCGGTGCAAGTTGTAAATCAGTAAATTGGCTGTTTAAAGGTGAATTGGATGGTTCAACCGAACCAATTGGAATCCAAGAGGGTATTAGAGACCATGGTAAACATTTTGGAAATTTTTATTTCTGGGCTAAAAAAGTCAAAAATTTTCAAAATTAAAGGCTAATATCCACTCTTTTGAGAAATTTTGTAGGTTTCGGGGCTCGGTGTCAAAAAGGCTTAAGATTTTAGGGGATACATCTTAGAGTCATATAATGTCGTTTGGAACCATATATGCTCATTTTATGTTGTCATAAATGTTCGTGGTAGACTTGAATTCATGAAATCAGTGCAAGTTGTAAATCTGTAAATTGACCGTTTAAAGGCGAATTGGGTGGTTCCACCCAACCAATTGGACTCCTAGAGGTTATTAGGGACCATGGTAAAAATTTCGGAAATTCTAAATTCCGGGCCAAAAAAAGTCAAAAAATTCCAAAATTGAAGGCTAATATCCACGCTTCTTTAGAAATTTTGGAGGTTTCGGGGCCCGGTGTCAAAAAGGCTTGAGATTTTAGGGGATACATCTTGGAGTCATATAATGCCGTTTGTAGAGGTGGCCAGTGGGCCGGGTTGGACCCAGCCCACCCTAACTCGCACGGCTGGTGGGTCACGTGGGTCCGACCCGGTTTCAATCCGGCACAGCTCGGATTTAATCCGGGTTGTGTCGTGGGTCCAAAATTTTCGACACAACCCATTTCAACCCAGCTCAGTTTAACCCGTTTGATTCGACCCAAATCGCACAACCCGTTTTGACTCATTTAATTCGACACACCTAGCCCGTGAACCCACCTAACCCGACCCACCTGGCACAACCCAGCCCGCACGGCCCACCCGCACGAATGACCCACCCAACCCGCACGAGCCAACCCACCTAACCCGCACGCATGACCCACCCAACCCGCACGCATGACCCACCCAACCCGCACGGCCGGCACAACCCGCACAACCCGCACGGCCCGCACAATTCGCACGACCCGCACGGCCCGCACGGCCTAACATCCATTTTAAAAAAAAAACGGCTAGTTTTTTGTATCTAACGGCTAGTTTTTTGTATCTAACGGCTAGTTTTTTAAGTGTATGATCATCCATTCTATTTTTCCTATAAATACCAATTCCATTTCACTCAAATTTCCACACAAATTCAAGCTTTCTTTCTCTCTTACTTAAAAATTCTTATTGTTCTCAAATTCTCAAGTGTTATATAGAGTTATATTTTTGTTAAAAAAAATCTCCTTAATATTATTATTAGTATTCTTAAGATTCTAAAAAAAAAAAGTTCTTCTCCATATTATAATTAGTAATCATACAAAAAAAAATGAGCTCAAGAGGAGGAATGGGAAGGAGTCAAAGTGGTGGTCGAAGTGGTAGCCAAAGGAGTGGTGGTGCAAATTTTTCGTATGAAATTAATACGGAAAATTTAAACCAATTTGTCAATGAATATGGAGATTATGGTTTAGGAGATAGGCAAAATATTCAAACGTCTCCACCACAACATTTCTCCCACGAGTCCCACCAATCATCAAGTTCAACTATGCCACCTCCATCGCAACCAACATCTCAACCTTCATCTCAAGGTAATTTCTAATTAAATTTTTATTGTTATGAATATTTAAAAAAACTATTATTAATGATTATAAAGTTAGTTTAGTTTCCAATTTTCTATGATTTACAATTAGTTAATTACCATGAAAAATGCGTTTAAATAAGTATAATTAAAATATTTAAAATTTAAAAGCTTATTTTCATGAATAGCATTTAAAAATTAATTTTAATAATTTGATTTATGAAAGGTGGTGGCGGTGAAAGTAGAGGTCGAGCACATTTTTCTTGGGTGTGGAAACATTTTGAACGAGTTGAGGTCACACCCCCGGGATGGAAACCTGGTCAACCAAAGAGGTTCACGTGTACATGCCTAGTTTGCAAGGCGCTAGGTGCAAATGTCAAGTCATATAATTGGAAAACGGGAGATGGAACCGGAACCTTGAGTCGGCATTTGCAAAATAAACACGACTTGTTCGAAAATGGCCCCCGTCCTTTGGGGGGGTGGCGTCCAAACACAATTGGGTGGATACATGAACCAACCCGGCGGAGGTACACCTTTCATTTATAATAAAGATAGAATGATTAATGAAATGAGTACTTTAGTTATTGCTAATGAATACCCTTTTAGTTACGGTGAAAATGCAAACGTTGAGCATTTTAATAAAGTTGCATTACAACCTGCATTTACTCGTGTCCCCCGAAATACCCTAAGACGTTATACACAAACTTCTTATTATAAGTATAGGAGTGGTTTGATTGAATTATTTCGTACTTTTGATGGTCGTGTTAGTTTTACAAGTGATACATGGACTTCTAGTTTTGGCGAACCTTTTCTTTGCATTACTGCTCATTGGGTGGATGATGATTGGTTTATTCAAAAACGTATACTATGTTTTCAAGCTATGGAAGAAAGGCATACCGGTTTTAACATCAAAGTTCGTATTTTGGATTGTTTAAAAGAATTTCACTTGAATAATAAAGTTTTTTCTTTGTCTCTTGATAATGCAACTGCAAACACAAAGTGTATTGACTATTTGAAAAATGACTCCGAGTTGAATTTGTTGTTGGGTGGTAGTCTCTTGCATGTTAGATGTTGTGCTCATATTTTGAATTTGTCTGTTCAAGAGGGTCTCGCTGAGTTGCAACCATTGCTAAACCCAATTAGAACAGTTATAAAATGGATTAGGATTACTCAGTCAGTTAGAAGAAAGTACATAGCTATGTGTAAAGAGAGAGGTCTTAAGAAAAGACAATGGTCTATTGATACCCCTACCCGTTGGAATTCTACTTTCAAGTTGTTGAGTGATGCTATAAAGTATCGTGATATTTTGACCCAACTTTACAATGAGACTCGTGTTGATCCTACTGAGTTAATAACCGAAAGTCATTGGACTAATGCTTCTTTTGTTCGTGATGTTTTAAATGCTTTTGATAGTGCAACTCATATTTTCTCTTATATTTATGAGCCTAACGTTCATTTAGTCATAATTGAGTGTGTTAAAGTTGTTCACACCATCGAAGAGCATATGAAGATTGATGGACTTCGTCCCGTTCTTGATAGCATGAAACGTAAGTGGCATACTTATTTTAGTGAATTTCCAATCATTTATGGAATTGCTGCTATTCTTGACCCCGGTGTCAAAGCTGAAGGTTTGGAAAATCTTTTAGAATTTTATTATACAAGTTTAAGTATCGATTATGATGTTAGTGAATATATTAACAAATGCAAATCTGTTTTGGGAGACCTTTATGATCATTATGCATCTATTTATGGTTTTGATTTGGCAACACCAACTACTACTAGCACTTCCGATTCTAGATTTGGTTTTCTTGATAAAGTTATGAAAAAAAAAACACAAAGCATCTACATCATTCTCATCATCATCTTCTTCAACACTTGCTATTAATGATTATTTGTCATATCAACATGAGACCAACAACAACTTTCAAATTATAAAATGGTGGCAAGAACATAAAAAAAGTTTTCCTATATTGGCGAGAATTGCAAAAGATATACTTGCAGTTCCCGCTTCATCTGTTGCTTCCGAGTCTGCTTTTAGTGCAGGTAGAAGAGTGTTAGATGAAAAAAGATCTCGCTTAACTCCGGAAAGCATTCAAATTTGTGTTTGTAAGAAAGATTGGGATCAAGCTGAAAGAAGAACTCAAGGTTTAAAGGAAGACGAAGACGATGAAGATGATCCTGTGATGATATTGGAGTCGTCAACGGATGATGCAGCTTCCGGGGATGATGATGCAACAAACATGGGTGGCTAGAAAAGTCTAAATCAGGTACGCTAAGAACTACGTGGGCTTTGATTCTTTCGGGATACGTAGGCAACTTATTTTTCGAAAATTACAATTTAATTGCAAAATTAAATTTTAGTTTTCTAAAGATAGGTCCAAGCCCCCCCCCCCCAAATTTCAAAAGAAGTACAATATAAGAACTACGCTGGCTTTGATTCCTTATTTTATAATATAAGGATACGTAGGCATCTTAATTAAGAGCAAGCCATCAAATTGTTAATTTTGTAAAAATTAAAACACCACACAACCCACCCGACCCTAACCCACGAACCCACCCGACCCTAACCCACAAACCCACCCGACCCTAACCCACCTAACCCACAAACCCACCCGACCCTAACCCACTAACCCACCCGACCCTAACCCACCTAACCCACAAACCCACCCGACCCTAACCCACTAACCCACCCTTCGACCCACCCTAACTCACTAACCCACCTTGACCCGTCTAACCCACGAACCTAGCTCGACCCACCCATGACCCGTCTAACCCACAAACCCAGCTCGACCCACCCACGATCCGTCTAACCCACAAACCCAGCTCGACCCACCCACGACTCGTCTAACCCACGAACCTAACCCTGGTGTGTCCAACTTCTCCGACCCAACCCACGACCCGGCCCACCCTACCCTACGTGTGTCGTTCCGTGTGTCATGAAACCCCAACCCGCGACCCACCTAACCCTAACCCAGCTCGCACGACTCGCACGGTGGACACCTCTAGCCGTTTGGAACCATATGTGCTCATTATATGTTGTCATAAATATTCGTGGTAGGTTTGAATTCATGAAATCAATGCATGTTTCGGCTATTTAAAGATATTTAAAGATAAATTGGATGGTTCTACCCACGCAATTTGAGTCCCGGAGGGTATTAGTGACCATGGTTAAAAATTCCACGCTTTTTGAGAAATTTCGACGGTTTCGGGCCCCGGTGTCGAAAAGATTTGAGATATTAGGGAGTGCATCTCGGGATCATATAATCTCGTTTGGAACCATAAATGATCATTATATGTTGTCATAAATGTTCGAGGTAGGCTTGAGTTAATGAAACCGGTGCAAGTTGTAAACCGATAAATTGGTCGTTTAAAGACAAATTGGACGGTTCCACCCCTATTTGGAGTCCCGGAGGGTATTAGTGACCATGGTAAACGTTTCGACAATTTTTATTTTAGGATAAAAAAAATCAAAAAAATTCCAAAATTGAATGCATTTATCCACGCTTTTTGAGAAATTTCGACGGTTTCGGTTCCCGATTTTGAAAAGACTTGAGTTATAAGGGAATACATCTTGAGATCATATAATGTCTTTTGGAACCATAAATGATCATTATATGTTGTCATAAATGTTCGTGGTAGGCTTGAGTTAATGAAATCGGTGCAAGTTGTAAACCGGTAAATTGGTCGTTTAAAGACAAATTGGATAGTTCCACCCACCCAATAGGAGTCCCGGAGGGTATTAGGGACCACGGTAAAATTTTCTAAAATTTTTATTTTCGGATGAAAAAAGTCAAAAAATTCCAAAATATCCACGCTTTTTGAGAAATTTCGACGGTTTCAGGCCCCGGTGTCGAAAATACTTGAGATATTAGGGAATACATCTCGGGATTATATAATTTCGTTTGGAACCATAAATGATCATTATATGTTGTCATAAATGTTCGTGGTAGGCTTGAGTTAATGAAATTGGTGCAAGTTGTAAATCGGTAAATTGGTCGTTTAAAGACAAATTGGATGGTTCCACCCACCCAATTGGAGTGCCGGAGGGTATTAGGGACCATGGTAAACATTTTGGCAATTTTTATTTCCAGATGAAAAAAAGTCAAAAATTTCTAAAATTGAAGGCTAATATCCACACTTTTTAAGAAATTTAGACGGTTTCGGGGCCCGGTGTCGAAAAGACTTGATATATTAGGGAGTACATCTCAGGATCATATAATGTCGTTTGGAACCATAAATGATCATTATATGTTGTCATAAATGTTTGTGGTTGGGTTGAGTTAGTGAAATCGGCCGGTGCTAGTTGTAAACCGGTAATAAATTGGCCGTTTAAAGACAAATTGGACGGTTCCACCAGCCCAATTGGAGTCCCTGAGGGTATTAGGGACCATGGTAAACATTTCTACAATTTTTATTTCCGGGCGAAAAAAAAGTTAAAAAATTCCAAAATTGAAGGCTAATATCCACGTTTTTGTGAAATTTTGGAGGTTTCGGGGACAAGTGTCAAAAAGGCTTGAGATTTTAGGAGATACATCTTGGGGTCATATAATACCGTTTGGAACCATATATGAACCATATATGTTGTCATAAATGTTCGTGGTAGGCTTGAATTCATGAAATCGGTGCAAGTTGTAAATCGGTAAATTGGTCGTTTAAAGGCGAATTGGATGGTTCCACCCAACCAATTGGACTCCTAGAGGTTATTAGGGACCATGGTAAACTTTTCGGGAATTTTTATTTTCGGGCAAAAAAAAGACAAAAATTTCTAAAATTGAAGGCGATATCCACGCTTTTTGAGAATTTTTGGTGTTTTCGGAGAATGGTGTCAAAAAGGCTTGAGATTTTAGGGGATATATTTTGGAGTCATATAATGCCATTTGTAACAATATATGCTCATTATATATTGTCATAAATGTTGTGGTAGTCTTGAATTAATGAAATCGGTGTAAGTTGTAAATTAGTAAATTGGTCGTTTAAAGGTGAATTGGGTGGTTCCATTGCACCCAACCAAGTGGACTCCCAGTGGGTATTAGATACCATGGTAAACATTTCGGAAATTATTATTTGCGGGCGAAAAAAAGTCAAAAAATTCAAAAATTGAAGGCTAACATCTGAGAAATTTTCGAGGTTTCGGGCCTGGTGTCGAAAAGTCTTGATACTCTATGGGATATATCTCGGGGTTATATATTGCCGTTTAGAACTATATATGATCATTATTTGTTGTCATAAATGTTTATGGTAGGGTTGAATTAATGAAATCGGTGCAAGATGTAAACCGGTAAATTGGTCGTTTAAAGACAAATTGGATGGTTTCAACCAACCAATTGGACTCCCGGCGGGTATTAGGGAACATGTTAAACATTTCGGTAATTTTTATTTCCAGGAGAAAAAAAGTCAAAAAAAATTCTTTAATTGAAGGCTATCCACGCGTTTTTTGAAATTTCTAAGGTTTCGGGGCCAGCTGCTGAAAAGAAATGAGATTTTATTAAATACATCTAGGGGTCATATAATGATGTTTGAAACCATAAATGACCAATACATGTTGTCATAAATGTTCGTGGTAAGCTTGAGTTAATGAAATCGGTGCAAGTTGTAAACCGATAAATTGACTGTTTAAAGGCAAATTGGATGGTTCCACTCACCCAATTGGACTCTCGAAGGGTATTAGGGACCATGGTAAAAATTCCGGCAATTTTATATTCGGGCGAAAAAAAGTTAAAAAATTCCAAAATTGAAGTCTAATATCCACGCTTTTTGTGAAATTTTGGAGGTTTTGGGAACAAGTTTCGAAAAGGCTTGAGATTTTAGGAGATACAACTGGGGGTCATATAATGTCGTTTGGAACCATATATGATCATTATATGTTGTCATAAATGTTCCTGGTAGGCTTGAATTCATGAAATCGGTGAAAGTTATAAATCGGTAAATTGGTTGTTTAAAGGCGAATTGGATTGTTCTACCCAACCAATTGGACTCCTAGAGGGTATTAAGGACCATGGTAAGAATTTCGGCAATTTTTATTTCCGGGCTAAAAAAAGTTTAAAAAAATCCAAAATTGAAGGCTAATATTCACGCTTTTTGAGAAATTTCGGAGGTTTCGGGGCCCAATGTCGAAAAGGCTTGAGATTTAAGGGGATACATCTTGGAGTCATATAATTCCGATTGGAACCATATATTCTCATTCTATGTTGTCATAAATATTCGTGGTAAGCTTGAATTCATGAAATCGGTGCAAGTTGTAAATCGGTAAATTAGTCGTTTAAAGACGAATTGGATGGTTCCATCCAACCAATTAGAATCCTAGAGGGTATTAGTGAGCATGGTAAACATTTCGGCAATTTTTATTTTCGGGCAAAAAAAAATGAAAAAATTACAAAATTGAAGGTTAATATCCACACTTTTTATGAAATTTTGGAGGTTTCCGGGCCCGATGTCGAAAAGTTTTGAAATTCTAGGGGATATATCTCGGGTCATATAATGCCGTTTGGAACCATATATGATCATTATTTGTTGTTATAAATGTTCGTGGTAGGATAGAGTTAATGAAATTGGTGCAAGTTGTAAACCGGTAAATTGGTTGTTTAAAGGCAAATTGGATGGTTCCACCCACCCAAATGGACTCCCAGCGGGTATTAGGGACCAAGGTAAACATTTTGGCAACTTTTATTTTCGGGCGAAAAAAAGTATAAAAAAATTCCAAAATTGAAATCCACACTTTTTGAGAAGTTTGTGATGTTTCGAGGCCCGGTGTCGAAAAGTTTTGAGATTTTAGGGGATACATTTCGGGATCAAATAATTTCGTTTGGAACCATATATGATCATTATATGTTGTCAGAAATGTTCGTAGTAGGTTTGAGTTGATTAAATTGGTGCAAGTTGTAAACCGGTAAATTGGTCGTTTAAAGGCAAATAGGATGGTTCCACCAACCCATTTGGTCTCCCAGAGGGTATTAGGGACCATTGTAAATATTTCGGCAATTTTTATTTCCGGGCAATAAAAAGTAAAACAATTCAAAAATTGAAGGCTAATATCCATGCTTTTTGTGAAATTTCGAAAGTTTCGGGGCTGGTGTCAAAAAGAATTGAGATTTTAGGGGATATTTCTCGGGGTCATATAATGTTGTTTGGAACCATAAATGATCATTATTTGTTGTCATAAATGTTCAAGGTAGGCTTGAGTTAATGAAATTGGTGCAAGTTGTAAACCGATAAATTGGACATTTAAAAGCAAATTGGTTGGTTATTATATTAGGGGATACATCTCGGGGTTATATAATGCCGTTTGGAACCATATATGATTATTATATGTTGTCATAAATTTTCGTAGTAGGCTTGAGTTAATTTAATCATTGCGAGTTGTAAACCGGTAAATTGGTCATTTAAAGGCAAATTGGATGGTTCCACCCACCCAATTGGACTCCCAGAGAGTATTAACACTACAAAAAAATGAGAATAGGCAACACTTAAGATTGCAACACTTACATAAATGTTACTCTTAATAATCTAACGCAACAATACTTATTTGTTACCTTGAACTAAAGTAATAACAGAAAAAAAAAAAAAAAAAAAGTGTTGCTCTAGACTATATAAGGAAACAGTCGCTGAAAGTGTTACCTTTTTCTTGTTTAAGACAACAAATATAATAATTGTTGCATGAAAAGATAATAATAATAAAACTATTGTTTGAAAAATGTAAATTAATATCTATGTTGCCATCTATAGCAACATTTATATTAAAATGACAACACACACACACACACACACACACACATATATATATATATATATATATGAGCAAGTTTGGTAGAGTTGGTGGAGAACTCACCTTGTGACTCTGAGGTCACAAGTTCAAGCCCTACCAACTACTAAATGCTTGGGAGTGACAACGTTTTTCATTTGTTGTCTTTGTTAAAGTGTTGCCTTATGTATCATTTTACCTAAGCTTTCAAAATTAGTGCCTTTGAATAAAAATGTGATGCCTTATGAATAGACAATGGGGGCATAAATTACGCCTCATATGTGTTGTCTTAGCTACAAGGCAACACTTTTTTTATATTAGGCAATGGTTTTGCATTGTTACCTTTGCTTTATTTTTTTGTAGTGTAGAGATCATGGTAAATCCTTTGGCAATTTTTATTTCCGGGCGAATTAAAGTCAAAAATTCAAAAATTTAAGGCTATATCCAAGCTTTTAAAGAATTTTTGAAGTCTTCGGGGCTCGGTGTTGAAAAGTGTTGAAATTCTAGGGAATACATTTCGGGGTCATATAATGTAGTTTGGAACCATATATGATCCTTATTTGTTGTCATAAATTTTCGTGGTAGGCTTGAATTAATGAAATCGATGTAAGTTGTAAAACGGTAAATTGGTCGTTTAAAGTTAAATTGGATGGTTCCACCCACCCAATTGGACTCCCAAAGGGTATTAGAGATCATGGCAAACATTTCTGCAATTATATTAGGGCAAAAAAAAAGTTAAAAAATTCCAAAATTGAAGGCTAATATCCACACTTTTTGAGAAATTTCGAATGTTTCGGGGCCAGGTGTCGAAAAGCATTGAGATTTTAGGGGATACATCTTGGGGTCATATAATGCCGTTTGGATCCATATATGATCAATATATGTTGTCATAAATGTTCGTGGTAAGCTTGAGTTGATGAAATCGGTGCAAGTTGTAAACCGGTAAAGTGGTCGTTTAAAGGCAAATTGGATGGTTCCACCCACCCAATTGTACTCTCGGAGGGTATTAAGGACCATGGTAAACATTTCGGGAATTTTTATTTTCAGGTGAAAAAAAGTCAAAAAAATTCCAAAATTGAAAGGTAATATCCACGCTTTTTTTTTTGAAAATTTGGAGGTTTCAGATAATGCTGCAATTCGGGTTTGTGTCGGTAAGAGTGGGTTTGGTCATCTCGGGTCGGGTCAATTCGGATTAATTCCATCACCTATGCGGGTCGGGTTTGGGTTAGGTCATGCTTGTGTCGGGTCACGTCAGGTCATACTTCTTATCGGGTTTAGGTTGGGTTAATAAAAAGTCCGGTTACATTCGGGTCTGTTGAACTATAGGTCGGTTTAATTCAGGTTTTCACGGTTTAAAACGGGTTAGGGTAATTCTAGGGTTTGAGTCAGGTTTGGTTTAAGTCAATTATTTGCGGGTTAAAATTAGGTCGGGTCTTTTTCGGGTTTTAGTCAAGTTCGGTTCAAGTCAATAATTTGCGGGTTATAACCAGGTCGGGTCCTTTTCAAGACGGGTCATTCTCGGGTTGAAGTCGGGTTTGGTTCAAGTTAATAACTTGTTGGTTATAATCAAGTTGGGTCATTTCCAAGTCGGGTGATTCTCGTAGTCATGTCGGGTTATGTTCAAGTCAATAATTTGCAGGTTACAATCAGGTCGGGTCATTTCCAAGTCAGGTCATATTCGGGTTCAACTAACTATAAATAGATAATTATCATTTTTATCAAGCTAATTATTTCCTTTGACTATAATATATATGACAATATAATAGGGAACTATAGTTTATAATTTAGGAAGATAATTATCTCCTTTGACCATGCAACAAATTAACTCTTAAATTTGAGGATGATGCTCTTTTCTTTTGCTGGCCTGGACCGACTTGGTCTCCCAAGGCAAAATGCTTTGATCAACAATAATAAGGTGGTCTAAATTGCATTTAAGGTGATATGAAATCGGGTCAGTAACAATTTGGGTTGAATTTAGGTCGGGTCAATAACAAGTTGTGTTGATTTCGAGTCGGGTTAGTAACAGATTGGGTTGAATTTTTTGGGTCGGGTTATTAATAGGTTTGGTAAAATTCGGGTCGGGTCAATAACAAGTCAGGTTGAATTTGGGTCAGGTCAATAACAAGTCGGGTTGATTTTGGGTTGGGTTTGTAACAGGTTGGGTTTAATTCGGGTCGGGTAGGAACGGGTCGGGATGAATTCAGGGTCAGGTTAGTAACAAGTCGGTTAAATTCGGGTTTTGACGGGTTAAAATGGGTTTGAGTTAATTTCGGTTCAAGTCGGGTTCGGTTCAGGTCAATAATTTACGGGTTACATTCGGGTCGGGTCGGGTCATCTCCAGGTCAATTCATATTCGGGTTCGGGTCTCACATATTCGGGTCAACTCGGGTCTTGGGTTAGTTCCAGGTCGGGTTTGGGTCACCATTTTTTTCGAGTTCAGATGGGTCGGTTAATAATCGAGTTTGAGTCGAGTCAACTTTTGACAGCTCTAGTGGTGAACACTTATCTCCTTGAATTGCTTCGTTATGGGGCACTTAAAGAAATCTTGATGCAAAATCACCAGCATGATCGTTGATCAATCCCAATTGCATTATAAGTGCAATATCCCCAACACATTCTGCGTTAGGCAGCAAGTAGAGGAAAAGAGGCTCATCAATATACCCAAGGCTAAGCAGGACATGAGTAGCAAGGTTAAATTTTTGCTCGGCAACATCTAATAGTAGAGGAACAAGATATTTTGATATGATACATTAGGTACATTCATAAAATACATGAATTGTATGCTGTCAATTCGAGAGAAGTAGGAGAGGATATAGACCGGTTTTTTTTTTATCACAGCAGATACGTTTGAGCTTAAACATTCTGGCCTTTGCTTGGCAAATACAGGTAGAGAGCCAGATGTGGCATCAATGTCTCTGTTGTGTGCTTGACTATGTTTAGCTCAGGCAAAAGAATGACAAAAAAGGCCATAACTCATTGATCCATCATTAACAATGACATCGTCAAAATTTCTCACATCGCGAAAAACCACTCCAGATTCGATATTAAAGATACACTTGCCAATGGCTTAGTTACAGATCTTGACACCATCTTCACCATCACCATTGTCTTCGTCATCTCTGCTCAATTCCGCATATTCATCTAGTGACACAGCAGAAAACAATTCCTCAACTTTCCCATCCTGAACGGCCGGGGTTTTGTCTTGCCCTTTGGCTTTATCCTTGTTAATCTGTTGCAATAAGTTGGCAAATTTAATGACTCAATGAAACATACAAATTGAGCAACACCAGCACTGATGTAACAATAATATCGAGTAAAAACTTTCATCAGTCATCAGCATAGACCAATAACAAAGTTGACAAAACTAATAACACGGGATAAGCTTGAATACTTGATACAGTACATTGTTCTCCCATATTGTTTACCAGAAAACCTTTATGACCCAGGTGTTAAGCAATTATAGATTTTTGGCTTGAGGATTAGGGAATTTGAAAACCAATGTCATGGTAGCGATAATATTACTACCACCCATCCCTATATATTCATATTGTATAATAATCAATAAAGGTATGCAACAAGTAGATAGCAAGCAAAGTCAAAAGCTGAATGCATAGGTTCCACTAATATTATTCAAAAATTACAATATGAAGATTATGTTTACAAACATGGTGCTCTCAACTTATTCAATAAATTCAACACAAATACATTAAGTTTACGTAAGTCAAATTAATTTGAAGAGAACACAACCTATGACCATCATTTCATGCAGCATCAGCCTATGCATTCAATCTTATAGAAAAGGCTTGGGTTTCAATCTATACTCAGCAAGCTTACATCTAAGCATTGCATGTGGTTTTCTTTGTTGCTTTAAATGGACAGCTAATTCATATTTTCTCAGTTTGTTACTATAGTTTCATAAGGACGGCACAATTGAGCAATCCGCTAAATTAAAGTAGCAATTATCCAAGGTAGTAGGCAGACACAGTTACCAGCTTACCGCCAGATGATCATAAAAGTTCTATAACCAAGTTTAAATTATACATTCACGGTAGCTTTTATGTCATTGGGCTCATCCGTACACAGGAGGAACGTTAGTGAAGGGAGTAAGTTCAATAAAGGCAAGTTTCCCAACTATTACTGAATATAGTACGAAATGACTGCCAAATAATAGGCAAAACAGCAAAAGTAACAGACAGCAGATGACTTACAGATCGCAATAGCGTCCTCCTATCTCTCTCTCGAGCATTCTTTATAGCCTGCATTATGACACAGAAATCCAAACTATCAGATATCAAACGAAAAAACAACTACAATCTTTTCTCCCCACATTATTAGCTACTTATGTTAGAAGACAATGTCATTACCTCCTCAAGCACCTTCTGCTCAGCTTCTACTTCTGCCGCATCCCTAAATAGATTCACAAAGTTCACATATCAAACAAAACTACAATAAGAAATATAGCAATTATAACAACATAGTTTACAATCTCAAAATTTAAGGAAAGTAAGATCAAAACCTTCCAACAAGCTGACCCACGCGACTACAACACTTAGCACATACACCCTGTTCTTTAGCACAGCCTGCAACCCATTCCAAAGACAAAGAATCACACTTAAGCATTTTTTATTTATATTATTGTGGGTTGTGTAAGGAGCCGCAAAAGGCAATGATGTAGACGGGATTTGATCTAAGTCCTTGACTAGTTGGGTATTACAATTTAAATTGGCAATAACAATTTCAATCTTTGAACCCTAAAATTTCAACTTAGCAGCTGCATTGCATAACATAATCAATAAAATTCTAAGCATTAAAATAAGTTAAATAAAAAGGATTAAGACAAACCAGGGCAGAGATTAAGGTAAGCTTGACGAACAGCCCGCTTAGAACACTTCTGACTGAAAAATTAGCACAATAAATCACAAATTAAATCAATACCCATTATTCATTAACAAATTAAATCACAACCCATAATCAAAATTCATCAATACACCCAATTAAAAGTATCTATTTTTAGAAAGGATAAAAAAAAAAACCATTTAGAGGGTTCAACAAGGGGTTTATATTTGCCATATTTGCGCTTCCATTCAATTTGATCTCTACAACGAGGACAAACCCCTGTAACTTCTGGAAATGGCCTGAATCTTCCACCTGGTTCCTGAATTTGTAAACAAAGATATATTCTTCAATAAATTAGAAAAAAAAAAAGAATTTTTTTTAAAAATTTATTAGTTTTATTAATTGAATTTTTGTACCGTTTCATTGATTTTGATACCAAGATGGGGTTTCCATGCGAACTTGTTCTGATGCTTAGGTGGACCTTTCTTGCTCATCTTGTTGAATTAGCTCAAGATTGAAGATGAAGTAGCGCAAATGAGCTTCAATGGCGGCTAAACGCTAGGTTTTGCACTAGTAGAACAGAAAATTTGTGAATTTGTTATTCTTTTCATCTTTTGGCTCTTTTATGAATTTCTGATACGTAGTATTTTTATATGGGCCGTTTTATGATAGGGCATGGAAATCGGATATAATGGTCCAATAATAATAACGATGAATTTACTATTGAATAGAAGCCCAATAGATGGCCCAAATGGAATTATTGCTTAATCTTTATGGGTGCTTATGAGACGAGGCAACTCGCGAGTTCTTCGAGTTTTCAACTCAGTCAAAACTCAAATCAAGCTTGATATTTAAGTGTTAATGAGTTGAGTCGAGTCGAGTAGCTCGTGAGGAGCTCGAATTCTTTTACTACCTTCTATTTTTTTTAGTTGCAACTTTGGAGTATTATTTGAGAGACATAAAATATTTCAAAGTTGTAACTAAAAAAAATCGGAGGTAGTATATAATATTATATTTACTAAAAATTTATTTTTTTGATTAAAAAAACTTTTTTTTATTTACATTAATAATTAACAAATAAAACATTATATTTCCTTAAAAAAAACATTATTCATGTACTCGTATCGTCATATGTATATTTCTCAAATGAGAATATTACATAAATGAAGCGATTGTACACTAAATAGAGAATTCTAATATGATAGATCAAATTGCAAGCTACTCGAGATCGACTCGGGCAAATTTGATCAAAGTTGACTTGGTCAAAACTTGACTCAATTATGCTCGACTCCATATGTTAACAATACAAGTTGAGCTACCCCAAGCTCGAAAACTTAAACTCGACTCGCATCATAAGCACCCCTAGTTATCATGTTTATTATTAGGGTGGGAGATTTTTTTTTTATTTTTTTTAAATTAAATGTGTGACAAACGAAGTTCTTTTCATTTTTGTACATAGGTCATAAATTTATTGGTTAGTGGACTAGTTATCCTCAAGCATGTTTTGTATCTTGCTATTAGGTTCCATTCCTAGCAATTTAAATGTCCGAGGCAGGATAATAAGTTTGGGCCTCTACTAGTCATCTACATAGAGTATGTTCGGCAAAATATAGATGTGAAGGTAGCTGTAGCTGTGGAGATCGATGTTAGCTGTGTATGTAGCTGTTAGTTGTGAAGATAAATAATTTAGATATGATGATTCGGTAAAGTAACGGTTGACTAGCTGTTACCTATACAAATCAACATTTTATTTTTAAAACTATAGATTAAGGGTCTGTTCTCTTACGTTGAAATTCAATTCAGTTCAGTTCAGTTCAGCTCAGCTCCTAATTTCCTTCTCTAATAAAATATTCATTTTAGTTCAGTTCACTAGTAGAAAAAGGCTCATTTGCGTCGCTCATTTATAGTGTATTTGCGTCGCTCCTAGGCGCGACGCAAATAAGAGTCATTTGCGTCGCTCCTTTATAGATAAACTTCTTTTTTGTTATTTGCGTCACTCCTTTATAAAGGAGCGACGCAAATGACTCTTCTGATAAACTTCTTTTTTGTTATTTGCGTCACTCCTCTATAAAAGAGCGACGCAAATGACTCTTCTAATAAACTTCTTATTTGTTATTTGCGTCACTTGTTTATATAGGAGTGATGCAAATGACTGAGTAGACACTACAAAATTGTTGTATTTGCATCACTTGTTTGTTTAATGAGTGACGCAAATGAGGTGATTTTTTTTAAATTATAATAATTGCCTTGTATATGTTTGTAGTACCTGTTTTCCTTACTAGTGGTATAAAGTAATATTCTAACGCTAATATAATTGAAATTAAAATGCAATATTATTGAATAATGCAAATGTAAATTTCGGCATAGTCTCCTTTGTAATTTGGCCTACCCATAAAATTGGGAATGACGACATTATATTAACAACATGTCCAATAAATTACATCTCAATATCATAGACATTATACTCATCATCCCAACACCAATTAACCAAATTCATTCATTTCAAGCCTATAATCCAAAACAAGAGTCCAACATGCGCTAAGTGTAAATCTAAAGTTCAACATTACATATAAAATACTCTGCCCAAATATCTCGAATCTCATTTATCTCCTCCTCGGTGTACGGTGTAGTTCTTGAAAAATCCTATCAACACAACAAATATACAAGAGGAAAGTTTTAATTCAAGATTGTAGCTAACAACAAATTGTATTTATCAAACAAAAATGAAATATTTGACAACTCATACCTGAATAAGATCCTCATTGCTATGGTGATGTTCAAGTATTTCGTACATATAACGCATGACGTAGTAGCCATACTCACGTCCACCCAATTGTTGAGGACACTACATGTAATATATTTATAAGTTGAATTAAATTGTTATACTTAAATTATTAAGAAACTAAAAGTTAGGGTAAGAAATTAAGGTAACCTGTCCCAAATGCCATGTCAATTTACTTCCCCTAGATTGTCCACTTAATGCTTTAAAACTTTGAAAAGCACTACACATTTGAAACAAATAACATATATATTACCCTTACACACCAGAACCTCGTATATATACCACAAGTGAAGACAATCTCGTATGCGTACTACCGCCTTAATCGTTTATCCACAACCAGTACCTCGAGCAACTTGTGGAATTCACTTCCGCATAATTAAGAATCTGCCATAAAAAATTACATATATTAAACCAACATAGTTGATTCAACTTAATCTGTCATGTGACATAAAAGTTGTTATTCGGCATTGCTTATTAGCCAATCATGGTGTAAAACTTGAAGACCTGAAACGAGTGTTAAGCCATCCGCAGGTATTTAGATCTTATACTAATCAGAAAAGTACTTGGTACTCCGTATTAAATAAGCAGACAAGATAGTTTGAAAACAAGAAACTCAAAAGACCATACAAACATACAAAGACTTGCACAACAAAACTGTATGGCAATCACCCCTCCAGAAGCTCCACAGAGAGCTGCCGGTATAGTAAACAATTGCAAAAACAGCCTCTTTATACTTGAAAGTATCTCTTGACATTACCCAGTGGGCTGTGGCATTCTCATAACACAACAGATATAAGAAGACAACATACCAATGATCTAATAGCAACCAGGGCACGAAATTTTGAATCTAGATCAATACTCTCTGCTTCAGCAATCTGCAACCAGAGAATAAATCAAACTTTTTACCCAACAAATAAAAGTAGCACTTCTGCATTATTATACTTAAACAATTTGTAAGCTCAATCCATGAGCATCGCAAATACTCCTCGATTTTAAATTATCTTTTAAGTTTTCCAAACAGATTTAGTAATTGTTGGCCACTGTATACAATCAAAATTTATTAATATATTCCTACATTCTCAAACATAAATGCAAAATGATCCCATTGAACAGTTGAATCTGAGCAAGCATTATAAGATTGCTATAGTTTTAATTGCATCAACACATAAGACAGAAACTTAATACAAAGGGCAGTTGAAAGGAACCAGAGGATTTTAGTATTTTACCTCAAGTGCAGCTGATAGTACTTGTAATTGCCCTTCTTCATCTCTCTTTTCAATCAACAGCACAGCAAAGCTAATACAATTACAATGGTCAGGCAACAACATTTCATAGTATCAGTCCACAGAAAACCTCAAAAAACACTCTTCTAACATATATGTAAATACTGACTTCCAACTAAATAAGAGACCCAATAACATATATGTAAACACTGACTTCCAACTAAATAACATATATGTAAACACTGACTTCCAACTAAACGAGTGCAAGTCTTACATGTATTTTGTAATTTATTTAGCAGCATTTTTACAGCAAATTAAAGATAAGACAGTTGAAAAACAACGGTCAATGTTATTGAATTTAATGGCCAGGATGAAGATCAACAACACGTGGCTTATCTATTTTTGCAAAACCGCTTATATAGTCATACCATGCACTCGATTTTAGTTATATATTTGAAATCAGTAATATATTGCAAACCAGCAGCACAAAAATCAGCAGCTCAAAGATGCAACCAGTTATATATTCAACTAAAATCTGCCATATATATTTTCTAATTAATGAACTAACACTAAACCTGAAATTAAACTAAGTCATTGTTCAAGTTAAATGTTACATTCTATCTACCATGAAAAGAATGAACATAAATAGAAGCAATCTTACCTTAGGTGAAATTGACTTCACAAATTCAACAATGTCAAGCCGAAATCCCCCCTCGATTTATTGTTGTTGTAATTTCTTGACTGAAATTCGAACAATTTCTATTTATGACTGAAATGGGGGATTTCGAACCCTTAAACCCAGAAAAAGACGTAATTCGAACAATTATTGTTACTGTAATTTCTTGACTGAAACTATTGTTGCTGTAATTTCTTGACTGAAATTCGAACAAAAATTATTTATGACTGAAATGGGACGAATTTCTTAGGGTATATTGCGTCGCTGCCAAAAACCCAAGAAATCCCCCCTCGAAATCCCCCAATCGAACTTGAAGACCGAAATTGAATTTTTTGGGGTTTCTAGGGTTCGAATTTGTATGCTTTTGAGTTGATTTTTTGCTCGAAATGGGGGATTTTTGGTCGGAAACAATCAATTTTTTTGGGTTTAAGGGTTCGAATTTCTTAGGGTTTTTGGTCTAAATTTTTGCTCGAAATTGCTCGGATTTTCTTCAACTTGACTGCAATTTTAATTTAGATGTTAAATTTGCTGGGGAATCGCAGTTTTTTTGGCCTGATTTGTTGGATTTCAGAGACAAATTTGTGGGTGTTTTGCTGTAGCAATTCACTGGAATTGAAGAACTCTTGTTTTTTTTCTTTTTGTTTAGTGAATGTAGGCGTATGTGATGAAAAACTAAAGTAAAAAAACGCAGAAAATCTAAAGCCAAAAGAGTTATTTGCGTCACTTTATTATAAAAAAACGACGCATAACCTTGTTTATGATATTGTACACACCTCATATGCGTCACTCATGTAGTAAAAGCGTGACGCAAATTACTTAATCACTTATTTGCGTCGCTTGTTAACAAATGAGTGACCGCAAATAAGTTTATTAATTGCGTCGCTTTAATAAATAAGAGCGACGCAAATGAGAGAAAGCTGAAATGCACTTGAGTTTTACGTCGCTTCCTGAATAACATGTGACGCAAATAACTTAAAAGGATGGTAAAAATAAACATTTGCTTCGCTCCTTAGAATGAGTGACGCAAATATGGGGACGCAAATGTACATTTTTCTACTAGTGGTTCAGTTCAGTTCAGCTCAGTTCAGTTGAGTTCAGTCAATGAGAACATACCCTAAATTTTCAACAGCTACCTGAAAAGCTACCTCTAATTTCAAAAGCTAATCTTTTTAACTTTTCATAAAAGCTACATCCATCACTAAAAGCTACCCAAACCACTATTTTGCCAAACACTCACATTTTTTGTCAAGTAGTGATTTGACTTGGTCAAACCACTAAAAGCTACTCAAAATCTAGCGCCGAACACGCCCATAGCATGTACGAGCATTCATTTACCACTTCCTCCATTTTTAACTACTTGTTTCACTTTTCTTATTTAACTAATTCCTCCATTTTTATATATTTGCTTCATTTCTCTATGCATGGAGTTTTAGGAGAAATTGGAGAAAGTAATAAAATATGGAAGTAGTGGGGTTGGTGGAAGAATAAAAAATTGTAAAAAACCAAAAGTAGTGGAGAGAATTGAAGGAGAGATAATATGGTGTGAAAATTAATTAAATATTGTAAAAACTTTCCAAATAAGGAATTGGAGCAATTATTTAAAAACGGCCGGAAAAGGAAAGTGGAGCAAATATTTTAAAACGGAGGGAGTACTTGCTTCACTTTTCTTATACAGTACGACCACATTTTATCGTTTGCTCCATTTCTTATTTTTTAAAATTTTTAACCACATTTTACCATTTCCTCCCTTTAGTGGTCTCATCATATTAAATTTTAATATTTTTCATATATTCTCCCCCCCTCTTCACTTATACTTACTTTTTCCTTTTTATAATTTTTTTTTTATTCTTCAATAAGCTTCGATTCCATTATTTTTCCTATAAAAAAAAACCTCCAATTCCATTATAAAATATCTATCTATTAATTATTATTAAAACAAAAGTTGATGATGTCACCAAATACCCACGTGTCGCTTTCTCAATAAAAAATTTCCCGCCTAAATGCAATGATGATGTCATCTTTTTTTTTTTTTTTTAGAGATATCATATTTAACATTTAACTGTTGGAAGCTTCTACATTACAATTAAAACCTATCAATTTATCGTAGAAAATTGAAACAATTTTAAATAACACACTAATAAATGACATCCTACATTGAACTATGAATTATATTAGACAACGTTGAGCACAAATACTAAATTATAATTTTGATGAAAATATTAAAATTTAAAATTATAAAATATACGTAATTCTTATTTATAGTCATGTATAATAGCGATATATTTTTAAAATGTACAAATTAAAAATAGATTTTATATAAATTGTGCATCGCACAGGTTCTAACCTTTTTCTACTATTTTTCAAACTTCATGTCCTGAAAAATGGAGCAAGTAATCAAATACGGTGGGAGTATATATATTTATATTTACATATATATTTTTTTACACATACTAGTTTTAGATATCACAATTTCCTTGAAAAAAGATATACAAAACTACTCCGTAATATACTATTTCTTTTTCAAATTATGTTTAATAATTGAATCTTTTATCTCTCGCAAAAAAATTAAAAAATGAAATGAATGGGTATAGTATTTATGAATATTGAATGACTTGTAATTATATGATTTGTTCAGTTATTCAATAATATAGCTAGCATAAGGTGGCAAACTAAATAATGCAAAACAAATTAAGTGTTTAAGAAGCTCTAGTTAAACTCAGGAGAGACAAAATTTGAATAACTTTATACTACCGAATAAGTTGTTGCTTCTCGTTACTATCTAAAAAATAAATTTCTTAATTCGCCCAAACTTAAAGATAAATCATTTTTTTTAGGTATTTGATGAAATTATTTTTGTATAAAAAAATAAAAGTATTTGATGGATTTTATCATTAAAAAATGGCTCCAAGTTTTTTGGTGTTCAGATGGGGTGAGAATCGATCCCTAAATGTTTTAAAACCGGAAGGAAAACTCTAACCACTTGAGCTATCCCTTTCTCTCAAAGACTCCAAGTTTTTGAGAACTTGAGAATAATCATTAAATCCGGGTCGTAGACTTGTATTCAAGTGAAAGAGGCAAAACAATGTATGTCCCTTTACTCCTTTAGACAATCATAGACCTTTCTCATCCTGCAAATTGTACACAAAAATATTTGGGTGATTGTCATCTTTATTAATTTTGTTGTTACATAGGATTATTGTCATCTTCATCTTTGTTATATTCATGCTCAAATCAGATCAATTGCTCATTGGTAACATTACATATGTGCCCAATTGCCCATTCTCATGGGCACTTAGACCCACTAAAATCCTTACTCTAAAAATTGCAATAAAATCCTTTTTTTTTTGGGTAAATGATGGAAAAGTCACCTATAATAATATTACAGTTAGAAGAGATCAGATGGGTCACATGCATGCATACTATTCGATTGTAGTCATACGTACGATGTATATCTTAGTTACTGTATTTTGTTAACAGATAACGTCACGTATATAGAATCTTATGGGTAAAAGACGTTCTACCAATCTACCTTAATACTCAGTGGTCATACTCTACACGAATTGAAGTTCATTGATTAATGTAACATTTTCATGAAAATTGTATTGGTCCATAGCATAACTCCAGTCGTACAAGTTAATGAATATTTGTCTTGTTCAATATGGCATACAATATTACAATTTAATGTTTAAACTTACCAAGTACTACGACGACGACCATTGACTATTCAAGTCAATTACATGATCACTTTAATTTTGTGCAACTTGTACAATCACTATACGTTATAATCAATCAATTCAATACCACAATGTTGTAAGGAAAAAATTCAACATTTGCATGGAATTTGCTCTCCACCACTTAACGTACTCTTGATACATATCTAACTAGTGGACCTTTATTTGAACATGGAAATGACAAGAAAAAGGAACACTATTATAAAATAAAGCTGGCTAATTGTATGGGTTCGTTGATCTTGACTCTTGACTCGTTATGATAATTTAAACCGTCCTTTCAATTCATCACTCTCATTGTTGATCAATCATCTTTGTATATATTATTGAGCCACTTGTAGGACACTTCTTAAATTTGCTAGTCTCTTTTACTTTTATGTCTTTGCTTTGTTTGTCTAGTTCTAATAATTCTTGCTACTCTTCTTTTACTTTTCTTCATTTCCTACTTTTATAGTTACTTGATTAGTTTCACTCTCAAAGAAAGCTAGTATTGAAAGGATGCTGTTTGGTTTCTTTTTAAAAAGCAAAAGTCTAGTAAACAAAAGCAAAGAGATATAAGGTAAGAGATTTATTTAAAAAGTGACTTAAGTTCTTTAAAAAAGAATAAAAGTGACTTAAGTTCTTTAAAAAAAGAATAAACAGTGACTTAAGTTTTTTTTCCTCAAGTTTGAATATTGAAATACAAAAATGAGTTATTTTTTACCTTCAATGGTGATACCGTACACACTTTTTAATAGTGAGACTCTCTAAAGTATACAAATGTCACTTTCAATTTATGCCCACCAAATCCATTTCATTTTTAATACTATCAAATATGGGAAAATACAAGTTAATCTGCTAGATAAACGAATTTTTGTTAATCTGGTGGCATTTTTGTAAATATATTGAAAAAACAGGGTAATTTATTCAGTACTTTTGATGAGCTGTCCAACTACTATTTGCCTTTTGCTTTACTGTTTGGTAAGGAAATTATACATGTACCCCTCAACTAGTACATGAAAAGACGCATATACCCCTCCACTGATACTTGAAAAAACAATTACACCCCCAGATAAACAAATTATGTTTATCAACAAATTATGTTAATCTAGGGAATTGATTGGATATCCCTCATCAAATATTGTAAGATTAAATAATAATAATAATAATAATAATAATAATAATAATAATAATAATAATAATAAAAGGTAAACTTAACTAAATTATAAAATATATTAAAATATTGACAAGGAGCCCACACTTTTCGTTAAATGAGACTCAAAGTTGAATATCTAAACTTAACAACTTTCTTTTGGAGTTGCTAAGTTTAGATACCAACTTATTGTTATATATTATAAAAAATAACTACTTTCTCTCTTCTAAAAATACTCACTTGAGTCTCACCATAGGAGAGGGTTTAAAAGGAATAAAATAAAAGTGAATAGAACTTAGATCGAGTATTATTTCAAAAAAAAAAAAAAAAAAAAGAACTTAGATCGAGTAACTAACGAAAACCTAAAGTGAGTCGAACAAAATTAGGAAAATGCAGGGTTAAGTATTCCTTTCCATTTTATTTTTATTTTATTTTATTTTTTGTTTAGTCCATTTTTTTCACCTTATTTCTATGCAAGAAAAATAAGCTCATATAACATAGGGAAAAAAAAATTCTTACAAAGGTTTTGACTACCGAAATTCAATTTAAAACTTATATATTTATGATAATTTCATTTAAATGAATTGAGTGAATATAGAGCGCACTTTAGATACATGTTTGTTATTGCCTAAACCAAACCTTAGAAGAAGATTACTACTCCTTAACAAATATTTTGCTCAAAGGATGAAGTGATTTGTAATGATGATGTATATATCTCATATAGTCATATACATGGCAAAAATAAAAAATTACATGAAAGTTGTTTTTAATATAGCAATATAACTAGTTTCTTGTAAAAAAAGATGGAATAGATTCATCTTGATGTCGGATGAGTGATCTCAGAAAAGACTGAACCAGGTTTGGAATGAGCAAGATAATCCGAAGATGAACTCGTCGTAGATTTACTGTTACTGTCCATAAACTTCTTTGAAGTACCTTCGACAACACTACTTTGAGAAAAGTTATCTCCTGAGTTCGTCGATATATCATTATCTGTAAAACCAACATCGATAGCACTTAGATAACTAATACTTAGATCGAAACTTTCATCCGGTGTACCATTTGCGATGTTGTTATCTTCGGCAGTTTCTTGAAGTTGTAACGCAAACTCTAACCCCCACACTACGTCTCCCATCGAGGGACGCTCGATCGCTCGATCACGAACACACATGTTAGCTATCTCACCGAACTTCCTTAGACTCTCGGGTGCAATCTGCCCCGTAAGGTTCGGGTCTACAATAGTATGGAGGGTTCCTTTTTTGTAGTGACTTCGTGCCCATATTGCTAAATTTGCTTGTTATTTAGGAAGGTTTGGGTTCACTGCAGCGCGAGCACATAAAACTTCGAACAAGACTACTCCAAAGGAGTACACATCGGATTTCTCCGTCAATTGGTGACATCGATAGTATTCAGGATCTAAGTACCCTGCACTCCCTTTGACCGCGGTGCTAACATAAGTAGCACCCGCTTCAGTATGGTCAGGTCCAACCTTGGAGAGGCCAAAGTCGGAGACTTTGGCCGTCCACTTTTCATCGAGAAGGATGTTGGTAGACTTAACATCGCGGTGGATGATAAGGTGTTTTGCACCCGCATGGAGATAATGTAGGCCGCGAGCTGAACCTAAGCAAATCATTAGGCGTTGCTTCCATGACAATGATGTGTGACTTATTTGAGGGTTATGCTTATACAACAAGTGATCTCGTAGGGTGCCATTTGGCATGTACTCGTACACGAGGATCATCTCACCAAAGTCTTCACAGTATCCAATCAAGGACACCAAGTGCACATGTCTTAGCCTCGACAACATCTCGATCTCAGTTTGGAACTCATGAGCTCCTTGCTTTGATGTCGAGTTAAGGCGCTTGATAGCCACAGTAGTGTTTCCATCATCGAAAGTACCCTTGTAAACTTTTCCAAACCCACCAGTTCCTATAATAAGGTCTTTGTCGAAATCACGAGTGGCGGCCTTAATTTGGGCTAATGTGAAATACCGGCAAAGATCAGACGGCAGTTTAGAAGCCACACTAGCTGTAGTTACCGTGGAGCTGGCGGAATCATATAATGGTAATATCCACTTTAACTTGCTACTCTTCTCCGTGGTGGTTGTACTCACGTATTTTTGCTGCTTCTTATTCCTTCGATATATGATGATAAGACATACAAATATCAAAAGTGAAACTAGAGTCGCTCCAAGGATGCTTCCGATGATTAGAGGCAAATGTTTTGATTTTGCTGGTGTTTGTGTACTAATAGGAGCTTGTATCATACTTTTGGAGGGAGCAGGATTTGGTGCAGCAAGCGAACCACTTGTTGAGCTCAACTTGAAAATCTCCAGCCCATTGAGCAATGCATCGGCATAGCTAAATGCAACATAAATTACCAAGGATATCAAGTTTTGCAAATTAAAATTGCTTCAGTCAGAAATTAAAGTAAATACTTTTAAATACTCAGATTTTTTTTAATTTAAAATAAAAATAATGTAGCAATTTTAGCAAGGCATAATCCTTCGAAATAGTTGTACAAAAAATTTTGACATGCAACTGTTGTAAACATATGTTGTACATATACTAAATTATATTAACAAAAAAAATATGTTTGTCTATTTTAATCTACTCGCTTAATTAGCTTAGATGGACACAAAAAGTATGTTATCAAGTTAATTTACACTTATAGATTAGTTGCGTACTTGTTCATTTGATCAATTGTTTGTTAAAAAAAAAAACGAAATAGAATGAAGAACTTACTGTGTATCAAAGTCGGGAATAAGGGTCACCGAGAGAAGAACTCTGCTCCGGCTACTAGTTTCATTGACAAGAATTACAAAATCTGTATGAATTGGAATGTACAAGCCGCCAGCAACACGAAGGACATCCATATTTTGCCAGGCCATTTGATTGTTGATGTATATAGAGAACAATCTACGGTTAATATTGCTGAAGAAGGTAGAGTCTAACTCACAAAAATGGAGTCTCACCAGATAATTAAATCCATTATCAACCTCGAACTCCCATGTCATGTTCTTCTTTAATGTTGTAACATAACATGATTCAAATTAAAACCACTTTCTTTATACAAATATTTTATGAGAGTTAAATTAATTAAAGATATTATAATTCAAATTTCCCATTAGATGATGTGCTAAACAATAAGTTTTGTGTAAGACGGGTGTACATTAATTTCATTGTAAGACGGTCAGTTTAAGGGTAACTTTAACTATTTTTATGGTAACTTTAACCCCTTAAAGTGTAACTTATAATTGTATCTTATAGTTTCATGATTACATACTATAAAAAACTAATACTTGTAAGATAAATTAATATACACTCGTCTTTTTGGAGAATTTGGGAATAAACAATACAAGAGAAAGAGAAGTAATTACCGCACAAAGTTAACGTCATTGTACCAAGTCCGGTCAATCCCAGTGTCTTGAGAAGGATCCACAGTGTATCCACCAACATTCAACCGTATAACATTTTCCATAGCTAAAGAGTTTGGAAAATCATAAGGATCCAACACATAACCTGGAGGACCACCTTCTAGATAAAGAACTTGTTGCGGGTTATCCGATGACCGGTTAATGTACAGCCATTGAGGCACAGATATAATCTCTACGCTGTTGATGAACCCGAACCCATTAGGACTGCTTGGAGAGAAGGTTAAGTTGATAGATTTTTTACTATGATCTCGTTCTTCTGCTACGGTGACGTAGATCTCCCTCACAAGGCCATTACTTACTTGCGCTGTGGTATTTGGGTTGGCATTAGCGTTGGAAGCAACAAGGTATGCGCTAAAGTTGCGTAGTACTTGGAATCCATTTATTATGAGGTTGAGGGAAGATGTACTGGTGTCGATAACGGGGTTATAGATTGTCGAGGTTGGTGGGTATAAGTAGAGGCGGACGAGTTTAGGCCCCGAAGAATTGACGGGAATGGAATAAGTGACAGTGGCTCGAAACATTCTGGCCTTGTCATATGGTGATTTGACCCCCACCGCCGTAGCTGATGTGTTAGCAGCTACGGCGGATGGTGGATCAACGAGAAAATCTTCGTCGCTTCGCCATTCAAGGGATTGGTCAAATTTAGAGAGGCCAAATTTGATAAAACAATGGTCTTTTGGATGGTACGATTCATTATGTTGGTAAGAGGTAGCAATTGGTAGGAAGAGGAGTAGTGAGAAAATTGAAGGGAGAAGTTGAGGGTAGATAAGCATGGTTGATTGAATTATCTGCACAAGAAAATTAAATTAATGATGGGTATTGGGTAGTGCTAATTAGGATTCTGTGGAATTGAAATTTAAGGCTAGTATTAGCAGAGAGTTTTTGGTTTTTGGTTCATCTCTTTTACTCTGGAAGTCAATGTTTTTCTACGTTTACTATTCAACTCTATTATATGGAGACGAGTCAGGTGGTACAGAGTAAAATCTAATTTTGTGTATGTATTTTTAAAATTAGCTAAGAAAAGTCTTAATTTGCTACTTTGCGTGTCATTATTTTTTTCTTTGTTTTTTTTTTTTTAAAAAAAAAAAAAAATAAAAAAAATCAGTTATATTCTTTATTGAATCCTTACCATGATGCCAATTATATAAACATAACAGGATTTTAATTTGAAATTAAAAAAAATATATATATAGTTTGATTAAATTAATTTTTTTGGTTTTTACAAACATCAACATAATGATAAATTGATAATGTTAATTGGTGGCGTTGCTTGGTTTATAGGCTTAGAGAAATTGAGATATTGTCATATTGAGATGCATCCGTATCGGTTTGTTGTGTGTCCAAAACAACCCTGCAGACAGACCAATTATATCTTCAATTGAACTTATGCTCAGTAACAATTCTGTCACTCTTCAAGCACCATCACGCGGCCTGCATTTTTTTACACACAGCCAGTGTCTATCCAATATGCATTCCCAGCCAAGCCGTAGATTTGAAGGTTCAGTAAATTATTTAGCCAAGATAATAGTATGTGTATGTAACATATACTACGTAGTACGCAGCGTGTCATTATTTTCGAACCAAGATAATAGTATGTGTATGTAACATATAGTACGCACAAAGTGAGTATAAACTAAAAGAAATGGATATATAGACTAAAAAAAGTATGAAGTGTCATATTCAAATTGAAGTACTTAGGTATTGAAATGATAAAGGGGTAAGTTTGACAAGTTGATCGATGTTCTTATCATTCCATCTTTTTGAATCTACAAACATCATATCCATGATAGATTACATACATTTTATACCAAGCTACCAAAGCATGAACAATATAACAAATTACACTTTCGTTTAGGACACAAATAATTGACATCAGACTATCCCGGTACATTTAATCATCGGATCTAGACCCTGGTGCACGAGGGCATCTCAGGTACGGTTTGCACCTATCAGTTGACCCGCCTCCACATAAGCAGTTCCCATAAATGTTAGCTTTACAGATAAGGTTGTTCCGCATACCAATTGTTCCGGTGCATTGATTGGCAACGACAAGGTTGGTGCTCAAACTGAAAACTAGTAGGATCAACAGAAGAGTTGAAGGGGAGAAACAAGGACGACGAACGAACAGAATGTTACTCTTACTCATGGTGTTTACCTCTCTCGTATGATCGATTTAATTTCTTATAAAAATGGAAAAAATAAGTGTATTGTGTAGTATGTGATTGGGAGGTTACTTCTGAAGATATAAAATATCAAATGAAGCTTATATAGTGAATTTGATCTCATTAATTATGTAAATAGTACTTGACCCACCAATTATTTTATGTACTTTGTACAGCTTTTTCTAATACTCACTTATATATGGTCTTTTATTTGATAAATTCGGCTTCATCTTTAGTGAATAGTAAAGGCAACAAGCTTCACCATTGTTGATTCGCCAAAAAGTGTAGAAAGTTAGTTTAAATAAAATACAATATTGTACAAGACTACAAGTGAAATTTGTTGAAGGATTAATAAAAATAAGGCAAAAACCTTACTGAGTGAGCATGCATATTAATTATTAACTTTGATGATACAGTAATAGAGTAGTTTCATTCAAAACTTTTTATAAATAGTCATTTTATTTGAATACGCGTATAATATTAGTTTTCATGTGCCTAAAAATATCATTTTACTTTTCATGTGGTCGTCGGTGCAGCCGTATAGATGGGACATTTGGTGCACCCAATCTCACGGAAGCCAAGGACCAATGATATTGATCAGAATACTTATCTTGGGATGAAAATTGAAGTCATAAATTAGAAAAAATTAAAAATCACTTTACGGCGACTGACGCTTGCAGTCTACTACGGAGTATAATATCAGCAATGTACATAACTTAAGATGAAACTATCCACATTCAGTACGTACACAAAATAAAATAATAATTAAAAAAATGCTAAACTTATTGCAATCCTTCTCCTACATTATTAGCCTTATTACACTAACAGCCCTACTAATCACACCAAGCAGTTGCAAGACTAACAATTACCTCATCAACTGCGGATCACCCACCACCACCTCTGCGGATAACAAAACATGGTACACCGACGAGGACTCAACCTTCGCGCCTTTAACAGCCAACAAAGATGCCACGAAAGTAGCCCACGTCACCAATGAGGATCCATCCTATTCAGGCAAACCCCCTTGTAGCGGAGCTCGCATTTTCCATTCACCTTTCACTTATTCCTTCCCCATCTCGCCCGGCCCTAAAATCGTGCGCCTTTACTTCTACACTTCAGCCACCTACGACAATACCTCCGTTGATAACTTCTTTCTAACTCTAAAGGCCGACGGAGGCAATGGTTCCTTCACCCTTTTAGGTAACTATAGCGCTTATCTTCACCAGCAATTCTTCAAGAACTCTTTTCCTGATCCTGTTATTGGGAAAGAGTTCCTTGTTATGGCTACGTCCTCGCGGCTCAAACTTACCTTTTCACCCACATTGACGGGTTCTTTGGCCTTTGTCAATGGCATTGAGATTGCCGCGGTGCCAGACAACCTCTACGATTATTTCAACCCCCAATCTTCTGATGAAACATTGTCTTCCAACAGGTATACAAAGTTTCGGACTCTAGTAGATTAAAATTAAATAAACACTGTATTTTTATTTGTTCATTCTTTGGTAGTTGACATATTTTAAATTTCGACACTATTCATAAATTCTACTTTAATTTAATTTAGAATTTTGATAAATATAGTGCAATGTGAATTTGTAAAAATTGTTCTAATATATGTTTTCAAAATGTCACCTTATTAATTGTAACTTTTACCAATTAATGATTGAAAATAATAATGGGTGAACTTGTACATTGATAACCATAATAAACGAAAGAATAAACTAAAAAAACAAAGGAAATGCTCTCTCCGTTTTTAAATACTTGCTCTATTTGCCTTTTTCGGTCGTTTTTAAATACTTGTTTTATTTCTTTTTGGAAAATTTGTCAAAAATAACACGACCTTTGGCCGGTCTTCCCTAAATAACACCACCTTTTGATTATTCCACAATAACACCACCTTTCCTATACTTCTTCCCAAAATGAAACAAAATTATGGGTGACCTGATGCAGCAGGTAAACTTGATGACGTGGCCTGTATGTTGGGGTAAAGTCAAGGATTGACTTAAATTCCCCCTCCCCTTAGCCTACGTGGAATATAACCGTTAGGTTATTTCCACTTTCTCTATAAAATATCCCCCTACCCTGTTCTTTTCCCCTGTTCTTCTCCTCTTTGTTTCTTCCCTTTTTATTTTTTTTTGTTCGTTCTTTCTTTCTCCATCTTCTTTTTCCATTCTTTGAACTGAGCATGGCTGCTAGGAGGTCTAACTCATACGCATCAGGTTCATCCTCGAGCAACATCAGGGTTGGGAATGCGCAAGTTCGCTGCAATAATTGTGGGAAAAAAACTCTAATTAAGATAGTGAGAAAAGGCCCTAATTTTGGGATGAAGTTCTATGGTTGTCCTATGTGGCCAGTAAGTTAAATCTAACTTTGTGTTGAATTGTGGCAAATGGATTGTTTGTGTATTTATTTTGTTTATTGATTTGTAATTTGTGTAGGACACTCAGTGCGATTTTTTCAAATGGGTAAATGAGCACACTGATGTTGAAGAGTACCAGTTCAAGTTGTTGGAAAAGGATACTATCATATGTGAATTAGAGGTTGAACAAAATTTCAGAGATGAAAAAATAAAGAAATTGCAGTTGAAGAAAGCTAAGTTGGAGGAAGAATTGAAAGAAATGAAGAAAGAAGTCATTGAAATGAGGATTGAGTTAGAGAAATTGAGTAGGACTGGAAAAACTTTGTTTTTGGCAATGTTTGTTTCTTTGATGTTGTTTGTTGTTGTTTTTTTTTTAAATAGTTTGACTCATAACTAGGGGCTGTAATGGATGTGTTATGGATAAGCTATATTGAATAATGTATGGAATTTGGTTAGTTTTTGTTTACAATTTGCACACCTGTTTTGACAGCACTTGTATAATCTTTGATGATAGCAAATTTTGCAAAAAATGACATAAAAAATAGGCATAAAAAATGACATAAAAAATAGGCATAAAAAATGACATAAAAAATGACATTAAAATTAGGCCTTTGACATAAAAGTTGACATAAACTGATCACAGTAGTTTGCTAATACATCAAAAGAGGCCCAACATTGTTTAATAGCACTTGTTCAAAGTGCACAACCACATAAAAAAAACACAGCATGTTTGTTTAACAGAAACAAATGAAAATAGTACTAGTTCCATGGACTAAAACATAAGTACACAAAAGTTTCATGATTCTTCACGCATAAACCACAGAAAAGACTTCAGCTCCATCAAGGATTCAGGCTGCACAAGGACTGATGCATCATAGGTCAGATATAGATCTTGCCCTTGTTGCTGGAACCTGAGACATAAAAAAATTGGTAAGAAATTGACAGAAAGGCATGAAATTGGCAAAAAAAAATTTAAAAAAATACACAAAAAATTCACAAAGCTGCATTAGCTTACCATTGGGTTTCCATCATCACCAAACAAGACACCAATTCCAATTATTGACTTTGCTCTCCCTTTACCCCTAGCCCTTCCTCTCCCTTGTCCTGGAACTGGTGCCTCACCAGATTCAAAGCCTCTCTCTGCAACTCCCCTTCCTCTGCCCCTCCCTCTTCCCTGAGCTGCAGATTGGGATCTAGTAATGGTCTGAGACACACCTCTAGACCCCTCACCAGAGAGAATGAGCCTTCCACCCCTTCCTAACTGACTGGGTTGTGCAGAAGTGTTGTGATGGGCAGAGGTTCCTGTTGCAGTTGGGCCTGTTGCTGGAGTTGAAGATGAAGCTAACTGGGATTGTTGTGTTGGTACAGGTGTTGCTGCAGGTCCTTTTGGTCTTCCCTTAGGCTTTTTTGCAGGTGGTGCTATTGCTTCATAATCCTTCTCTTGACAGCCCCTCTTGTTGTGCCCCTTCTTGTTGCATTTGGAGCATGTCATCTTAATGTCTGACCTACTTAGAGAACCTGGCTTCTTAGGATTCTCAAGGGGGTGCTTGATCCTGTTCTTCCTGGGTCTGCCAGGACCTATCTTGATAGGTGGGGGGTCCAAATTACATAGAATCATTGGCCAATACTTCTCCCCTTCACAAGGAGGAATGGACCCACTATACACCTTCTTATAAGTTTCCACTTTGTAGCAGTCATCAACATAAGCCTCAGGTTGTCTATTTTTTTAAAAAAATGCAAGCAATAGCATGGCAGCATGGAATGCCTACCATATTCCACTTTCTACAACTACAACTCCTACCAACTAAGTCTACATTGACATGGTCATAGTAAAATCTCACATTAAACTTACTCTCATATGAAGGCAGTACATCACAGTTTGCTGCCTTTTCTTTCTCTTTCTCTAACCTAGCTTATACCCTAGGACAAATTACAGAAGTCCATTTCTCCATTTCTTCTCTTTTTTTTTTTTTTTACTAACCTTTGCATCAAGGCAACCCTAATATCCTCAAACATGAAAATTAAGTGCTTAGTCCTAGCATTAATGATGTAAGCATTAAATGTTTCAGCCATATTGTTTGTGATAGCATCAGTTTTGATACATGGGTTCATGAATGCTCTACAAAAGAACTTAGGGTTATACCTCTTGAATGCAAGAGCAGCCTCTGGATTTATTTCAGTCAGTTTTTCTATTGCATCATTGAAATCAGCTTCATTGTAGCATTTGGCTATCTTCCAGAACTGCAGCTTCATCTCCTCTCCTTTATATGTCCTGTGCCAAAGGGCATAAATATGCCTGGCACAGTGCCTATGCTCTGCCTTAGGGAGCACCACAGCAACAACACTAAGTATAGCCTACAAAAAACAGCATCAAACACCATAGCATTACATACATTTATAATCAATGAATTAAGAAAACCAAACAAATGAAATAAGCATAAAGTGTCACCTGATGCTCATCTGAAATCACAGCAACCCCTTCACCATCCCCAAGGTCCAAACATGACTTGAGATGGTTGAAGAACCACTCCCATGACAGACTGTTTTCCCCTTCCACCACAGCCCAACAAATAGGATACATTTGCTCATTAGGGTCCCTTGATACAACACTCAAGATCTGACCCCCTAGGAAAGTCTTTAGAAAAGCTGCATCAACACATATCACTCCCCTACATCCTGCCTTCCACCCCTCTCTAACACCATCAAAACATGTGAATAACCTTTGAAACATTAGGGTAGAAGTATTGGGTTGTGGAGCAACTACCAACTTCAACACAGTCTGTGGACTTTCACCTTGCAATGCCTTTAAGTATCTCTCAACCTTCATGTAATGCTCTTTCATAGAGCCATGCAACAGCCTGTGAGCCCTATACTTGACTTTGTATGCAAAGTCTCTAGACACAATCATTTTGTAAGCTCTTCTTACAGTTTCAACAATTTCTTTACTGGCCAATGTGGCCTAGCTCTGAAAACCTCTAGCAACTTCTTTGCCACCCAAGTAGTTTTAAGTTGCCTATTCTTACTCATGTTCCTATGGCATGTATGTGAATCAACTGCAGTCTTCACCATCCATGTTGAATCCCTTGAATGCATTGAACAGTACACATAAAAGGGGCAATCTCCAACACATTTAACTCCTAACCTCTGCTTGTCTTTCCAACTCACAGTGTATTTCAAATCCCTCCCCTTGCATCACTGCATATTTAGTTACAACATCCTTAAAGTCTGTATTGTTTGCAAATCTTTGACCTACCTTCCATTTAAACTTGGTGAAATCACCATCAGGCCTCACTACCTCCCCCTTAACACCTTCTACCTCATCATCACTGCCAGTTGGGGTGTCAATGTCTTCATCATCATCACAATCACTTCTCAAACCTCCCTCATATTCTACTTCTTTGCCAACACCACTATCATCAACTACCTTCCCCTCGCAGGCTTCCTTTTCCAACTGCTAAGCTAATTTAAGTATCCTAGAGTTACAATCCTTAACTCTATCCCTTGCTTCCCTTAGCTCATCATCACTCTCATTAGTTTCTGCATCAATGAATTGAGTTTCTTCTATATCTTCAGCTGCCTCAGCTTTTAGATCTTTAGGACCCTCATCACCATCACCATCTACACCCTTATCTTGATTCCCTCCCTCACCTTCTCCATCATCCTCAGGGTCATATGGTGGATCTTCTCCATCACTAGACTCACCATCAGAACCAACTAAATCTCTCCAGTTCAAAGGGTTGTCTAGCCTACTATCCTCCCAATCATAGTCTTCCACAAAATTTGTGTCTACAGTAGGCAAACTAGCAGTAGAGGCAAAGTCTAAATATGGGAATTGAGAAAGGTTTGGAAACTCAGTTTGACTAAAGGTAGGAATCTCATAAGAGGGTAAGGGGGCTTCAGGTTCTTTGTGCTTGGGATTATATCTGTTATATTAATAGTGGTGGTTGGGTCAGTGTGTTGTGATGAAGATGTAGGTGGATTTTGGGGAAGGTAGGCATCTTTTTTAAAAGATGATGTGGTGGCTGCTTTTGGTGATGATGTGGCAGCATCTTTCTTTTGACCAGGACAAGTGTTTGGGGGTGTGAACAACTTTGTCTGTGGTCCCTTCTTGGGAGTCATTTTTTTTCTTTTCTTGGATTTAGTTGGGGGAATTTCAACTATTTTTCTGCTGTTTTGGATTGGGTAGATTTGCCAACATCACTTTCCTTTGGAACAGGTTGACTCACACCAACTTCCTTAGTTTCACTAGGCTCAATATGTGCATGAAGTGTGTCATAATCATACTGCATAGCATACACAACAATACCCCTATTTTGAACCCCTAACTCACTCATCACTCTACATTCTTCATCCCCATGGATTACTCTCAAACCTTTGTCCACACTCAACCCAGGAATTTGGTAAAACAGTTGATTCACCCAATCCATCCCACTTTGCTTCCCAAACTCAAAAAACTCCCAATAACAGAGTTCATCTGGGTCTATAAGAAAATTAGTGCACTCCCCACCCTTATACACCAATTCACCATTCTTACCCAATTCAAATTCACCCCCATGCAAGAATCTGACAGTCAAACTGTCAAAATTCTTACTCTTTGCAACCTATAATTAGACACCACAATTAGGCTACAAACAACAGTGCATACATCACATCAATACTACACCAAATCCGCAATCCTACGTACATCAATAATCTAACTAATCAACAAACATTCATCACAACAAGCATTTAAAAAAAATATATATACCACTGATTCCTCAAATTGCCCAGCACAATAATAACAAAGTAAACAAACTAAATTGCATAATTAATCACTTCAAATTGAAATTAAAATGCATCCAATTCATAATCCAAAACACCACAATGAATTTCAAAGTATCTAAACAAAAAAAAATCGTACCTTTTTCTTAGGCATTTACACAAAATATCGAAACTTTACTATCTTCAATCTGCAACAATCGTACTCAATCAACCTCCAAAGTTTCCGCAATTAATTTTTTACCTTCAATTGAATTATGATGCCTTTGTTTTTCAGAAAGAAGAATTGGAGATAGAGTGAAATTGAGAGGGAAATGAATTAAAGAGGGAAACAGAGAGTAGTTGAGGCATTTAATTCCACGTAGGCTAAGGGGAGGGGGAATTTAAGTCAATCCTTGACTTTACCCCAACATACAGGCCATGTTATCAAGTTTACCTGCTGCATCAGGTCACCCATAATTTTGTTTCATTTTGGGAAGAAGTATAGGAAAGGTGGTGTTATTGTAGAATAATCAAAAGGTGGTGTTATTTAGGGAAGACCGGCCAAAGGTCGTGTTATTTTTGACAAATTTTCCTTTCTTTTTTTGGAAAGGTTTTAAAATATTTAATTAATTTCTCTCATCAAGTGGACCCAATAATATTAATTCCATATTCCCTATCCTTCAATTCTCTCCACTACTTATGGTTTTTTTTTCATTTTTATTCTTCCACCAATCCTGGTACCTCTATATTTTATTACTTTCTCCAATTTTTTCCTAAAACTCTGCGCATTGAGAATAGAAGCAAGTATTTAAAAATAGAGGGAGTACTTCGTAATGTATTTATACATATTTAAGTAGTAAAGGACACTTCATATATATTTGTATGTTTGGTATTTCAATCCCTTTGATGATTATATTTGAAACAACTAAATTTTTCACAAATAAAGTAATTCAAAAAAAATAAAAAAATCTTCCCTCAGAATCAAATTAATGAATCAAATACGAGTACTTGTATAATCTAATAAATACCTTCAACCTCCCTTTATACATGCTTTGCAATGTTTGGAAATTTACAATATTTACTCGTATATTATTCTATTTGACCTATTTGTTTAGCAAAATATAATCACCCTATCCCAATTTAAATCTTCATTGTACCTAGCTAGGTTTTTACATTTTTGGAATTTAGAGATATAATTTGTTGAAACTATACATTGACAACCGTAAAAACTAAAAATGCGTTGCAACTAATTGAGAACGGATGATTGAAATATTTATTTATATAACCTAATACAATTAATCTAAAGGAATTTTTGACAATTACCATCTACTATTTTTTCAATTTTAGCAATTACAACCTACTATTAATTTTTTTTTTTTTAAATTACCACCTACTCTTTTATGAAAATCAAGTGAGATATGAGAAAATGGAGGGAAAAGAAGAGGAAAGGTAATGTTTTATTAATTTGTGTAGGTGATGCTTATGACCCTTCAAATCATGGAGGATTGAAGATGGTGGAACAAGACAAGAATCTGTTGAAAAACATTGAAAGTGAAATTGGATCTAAAGTGGTGCTAAAGATATGCGAGCTACAAATTATTGGAGGACAAACAGTGTATTGTTGTCTTACATATAAATGTTACAATAATAAAGACGCTTGTATGCGAGATTATAATAAAAATCATTGTATGAAGGCATGATAACAAGTTTTATATAATAGTAAATCATAAATAATATAAAATAATGAGAACAAATTTCTTGATAGAGTATAAAACGGTGGAGTAATGTTAAATTATGGAGTTATGCCTTGTTTGTAAGTCAAGATTTACAATTTTGATCACTTTCCCAAACAATGATTATCACCAACTTTTGTAGTTTTGTAGTACTATGTTCTTGTCATTAACAATAAGAAAACGTACTAGCCAGTCAGATCAAGGCCAAGATTTTAGGGAAGAAGACTATTGTGCCCGTGACATTTTTTGTATGAACGTGTTTATGTTGTTTGTCGGCAAAGGCGGGGCAAAGAATTTCAGGCCCTGTGTGATTTTTAAACTTGGGCCTCCTTTTTTATAATTTAAAAGGGTATTTTAATAAAATACTCTCTCCGTTTCAATATGATAGTTTCATATGTAATCAATCACATAAAATAAGAAAAGGATAATATTTGGAATCTAACATTAAATTAAAAAAAAACAATTCATAAATAGTTTTGCGTTATTTAATTTTTTTAATTTTTTTTAGGAAAGTTTTAATCATATTTGCATAAATCAAGGGAGTAATTTCTTTACTTAGAGTCATGTCATTAATTCACAATCAATTAATATAACCAATCAGAATTTAATATGAATAAAATAGGAAATAAAAACTAAGTTAAAAGTGGAATACATTCAATATGGGTATATCTTTTTGAAACGCCAAAAATAGTATATGGGACTAACAAATTTAAACGGAGGGAGTAATACTTTGTAAATGAGGAAATCCAAATTGATATCCTATATCAACAAAATTCGTTGATATAGGGGCAGCATTGTCATTTCATTCATTAAATGAAGGTCAAATATGGAAGAAAGTTGAAAACCCCTAAAACCCCGTTTTATGTTTAACATTTTCAGATGTGGGGTCTTTACCTTCTTCCAAACCATAAATTGTCTCCATCTTTGTCATAGAGAGAAACAAAAAACCAAGCTCACATAGTACATGAATGGCGAAATCGAAAAGCACGAACAACTTCAATGGAGAAGGAAGCAAACCTTGCCCTTAGGGTTAACCATGCCCCAAGATTTTAGGGAAGAAGACTATTGTGCCCGTGACATTTTGTGTATGAAAGTGTTTATGTTGTTTGTCGGCAAAGGCAAGGCAAAGAATTTCAGGCCCGTGTGATTTTTAGACTTGGGCTTCCTTTTTCATAATTGTTGAGCCTTTTGGTTTTGATGGACAAATTGACAAACTCGACTAATGAATGTTTTGAGTCTTTGGTGAATAAAGGGTTCAAGCAAAGTTCGTTCCGGAGTAGGAACTTGGATGCGGAGTAGCATTCTCTAAAAAGCCTCATGCAAATCTCACGTTCTAGTTTTAATTGTGAGCACTCAATAATATAAAGTCGGAAAGGAACTCAATGACTGATGTTATTAAAAAGACTACTGGAATAAAAGTTATTTTTAAAAGATAATTTCTTAAGGAAAAAGATAATTTATAAAAGTTTTATCTAGTAATTTAATTTCGAATAAAGATAATTATCGAAGATAATTATCTAGTGGTTTTAATATAAATAATTAAATTATCTTTTCAAATAAAATCCTTTTTAAAATAAAATCTTTTTAAACAAACTTTTGATAAAGTTAGCAAGCAGTTCTCTTTGTGAAAATCGCTGATTATACGGTTTATCATAGCTAATGTTTATCAAGTTGTTGAGATAGTGGATTAGTGAGATAAGGCTAGGAAACCTCCTTCATGATCACCATCTGTCAAGATAACTCCACAAGTTGTTAGTGGGGTGTTGGCATGTGGACGTGATTATAGTGGAGGTTAATGACTAAGCCTTCTCTATAAATACTCATGCAAATTATCTCAGCAAAACATAACTCTTGAGCATAAAAATTCCAGTAGCCATCTAATAACATAAAGAGAGTTATTATCCTTCTTATATTCTTGAGTGCAATAGGTATTTGTAATCACAGATTGTATTCAAGTACTTTGGGGTTGGGATTGTGAGTTTTTGTAAAGTGAGGTCAAGGAAGCTTCGCTGCTGAATGCTTCTGTGAGAGTTGGGAACAAGTTCCTAATTTGTGGAACTTGTTAACGGGTTTGAATCTTCACTTGTAAAGAGTTTGATTACATAGTGGAAATTTAGAAAAGCCTATATCTTCTCTCGTCATTATTTCATTTAGTTAAATTCCGCTAAAGTTTTTAGATTTCACCTCAAATACAATTCACCCCCCCTCTTGTATTAGCCAGTTAGACTTTCAGTTGGTATCAGAGCGGGAACTTAGAGTACGCAGGAAACCCTGTTGAGTAAGTTCCTGGGAAAATGGCTTACACAGAGGAAAAGGAATTCGGGAGTACATCCATTCAAAGGCCTCCATACTTCAACGGCAAATATTATCCTTATTGGAAGGATAAGATGGAAATCTTCATCCAAGCAGAGAACTATCAGGTATGGCGGATTATACAAGTAGGAGATTACGAAATTACGAAAACGAATGCTAACAATGAGGTAATCCCTAAACCTATGGATGAATATGAAAAAACTGATTTCGAATAACTAGAAATGAATGCTACTGCCAAAAAGTTTCTACTTTGGGGACTTGGACCCGATGAACATACTCGTGTCAAAGGGTGCAAATCCGCAAAGGAAATTTGGGATCTTCTGGAAGTTACACATGAAGGAACGTCAGATGTTAAACGTTCCAAAATAGACATTCTTTTATCTCAGTATGAGCGCTTTGAAATGGGAAACAAAGAATCCATTAAAGACATGTTTACTCGATTTAAAAGTATTACTAACGAACTAACGTGTCTTGGTAAGATAATTCCTATAGATGAGCAGGTCAGAAAGGTCTTAAGAAGTCTTCCAGACAACGACAGATGGAGAGCAAAGGTTGCAGCTGTGCAGGAATCAAAAGACTTCACCAAGTTCAATCTGGAACAGCTTACGGGTTCCCTCATTACCCACGAGATCCAGTCGAACAATCGGACTCAGGAGACTGTCAAAAGTCAAGGGCTAGCACTAAGAGCTAATGAAGAATCCGAAGAGAAGTCTGACATTGATGAAGAAGAAGCTGCAATGTTGGTGAGAAGGCTGAAAAAATTCTACCGTAACAACAAGTTTTTAGACAAGAAGAAAGGATACAGTAAAAGAAATCAGGAATCCAAAGCCAAGTCTTCTTGTCACAAATGTGGAAGCACCAACCACTTCATCAAAGAATGTCCATTATGGGAATCTGAGAAAGGCAAAGGAAAAGAAGCTGATCAAAACAGAAACTCCAAGCCTAACTTTTCTAAAACAAATTTCAGGAAAGCAATGATTTCCACGTGGGGAGAATCAAGTTCCGAAGAAGAGGAACAGGAACACACAGACGATGAAGTAGCAAATCTCTGTCTAATGGCAAAGCATGATGATGAGGTAGCCATTCAACCTAGTTATTTGAAATCTCTCTCAAAGGATAAGTTAATCTCTTTATTGTTAGAAACCTTATATGAATATAAAGAATTATGTGCAAAACTAAGGCAAGCCGAAAAGGCAACTGGAATTTGTAGAGATCATGTTAAGTATCTGAATAGCTTAAGAAATGATGTTCAAGGCAGATTCTTTGAATTGTTAGATAAAAATATTATGCTAAAAGAATCCCTTGAAAGAGTCAAGAGTGAGAATATCATGCTGAATATTGAATTAACTCAATATAAAATGCTGTGTACTAACATTGATTCTTGCAGGTCTACTGAAGTTCCTTTAATCATGTTTAATAATGAACTAGAGCATGTTAAGAAAGAGATAAAGGATACTAATGATAAAAATGAAAAACTAGAAAAGGACCTAGAAATTGCAAGAAAAAGCAAAAATACAGCAAGCACGGGTGTTCCCAAGTGGGTAAAGGAAGCTCAGACAAAAAGAACAGAAGGTCTAGGCTATGTTCATCAGAAGAAGTCCACTGGAAAGAAAAAGAAGTATGCGAATTTACCTAGTGAGACCATTTGTTCTTTTTGTGGTAAAAAGGAACATCGCAGTGAAGAATGTACTAAGAAAGCAAATCAGTACAATAAGAATGTGAACTATGTTTGGCAGAAGAAAACTGATTCAAATGTGTCAACACAGGAACCCATGAATGAAAGGGTTCCTGCTACTAACCCTTAATTTCTTTTGCAGGTCGCAGTGAGGGGGAACAACCAGTGGTACCTCGATAGCGGTTATTCTAAGCACATGACAGGAGATGAATCCAGATTTCTCTCACTGACGGCCTATACAGGGGGAACAGTGACCTTCGGAGACAATAAGTAAGGCAACATTGTTGCTGTTGGCAAAGTAGGAAGGTCAAATTCCCATGCAATTGACAATGTATTTTTAGTCGAGGGTTTGAAGCATAATCTACTCAGTATTTCTCAGTTTTGTGATAAAGGAAACTCTGTAAGCTTTTCTTCTGAAAAATGCAAAATCATCAACAATAACACTGGAAAAATCGTTTTGGAAGGAACTTGTAAAGGGAACACGTATACCGTGGACCTTAACAATGTTCCAAAATACAATCTATCTTGTTTAAGTGTTATTGAGGATGATCCACTTCTATGGCATAAACGTTTTGGACATGCTAGTCTTTCATTGCTTGACAAATTAAGGTCAAAGGACTTGGTAATCGAACTACCTTCTATCAAGTTCCTAAATGACAAAATCTGTGAAGCCTGCATCAAAGGAAAGCATGTTCGATCATCATTTAAATCAAAGAAAATGGTAAGCACCACAAAACCATTGAAACTCATTCATATGGATTTGTGTGGCCCCGTTAGAATTCAAAGTAGAAGTGGAAAAAGATATGTCTTAGTTCTTGTGGATGATTATTCTAGATTTACATGGGTCATATTCTTACATAGTAAAGATGAAACTTTTGATATGTTTATGACTTTCTTGAAAAAGACACAAAAATCAATAGGTAATCAACTTATTCATATGAGAACTGACCATGGTATGGAATTCGAAAATTCCAAGTTTGATGAATTTTGCAGGGAACAGGGAATAAGTCACAATTTCTCAGCGCCAAGAACACCACAACAAAATGGTGTGGTTGAGAGGAAGAACCGAACATTGGAAGACATGGCAAGAACGATGCTAATAGCAAGTGGACTACCAAGGAACTTTTGGGCAGAAGCCGTCAACACAACATGCTATATTATCAACCGGGCCATGCTTAGACCAATGTTGGACAAGACACCTTATGAACTGTTAAAAGGGAGAAAACCTAACATTGCTCATTTAAGAGCCTTTGGATGCAAATGCTTTGTTCACAATAATGATAAAAGAAATCTTGGAAAATTTGATGAAAGGAGTGATGAAGCAGTCTTTTTAGGATATGCATCTAATAGTAAAGCTTATAGAGTTTACAATAAGAGGACTATGTGTGTAGAAGAAAGTATACATGTGATTTTTGATGAAACTAATAATTATGATTGTGTACAGGAATATGAAGATTGAGATTTTGAAATTGGTCTCACTCGTTCAACAGACCAAGATGAAGAATTAATTCCCAGAAAGCAGCCTGTTCGAATTACTGAAAATGCTGAAAAAGGAACCTACTGGAGTTCCAAATAATGCTGAAGCTTCTGTTCAAAATACAGAAGAAACAGAAAACACAGAAGGTGAAGCAAATGCAGAAGCAGAACACCATGAAGAAATGGAAGAAAAAGCAACCCAAAATAACACTTTTATACCAGCTCAATCATTTCAACCAAAGCCATGGAAACATCAAAGGTGGCGCCCAAATGGGAAGAAGACAGAGAAAAAGAGTCGCCAACAAGTTTTAGGAACTTGTAAACCGTTCATAGGATGAAGGTTACACCCCTTAACGATCCAAGAGATCGTCAACTCCATAAGGTCTAGAACCAAATAAGGGTTCGGGGATGAAGGTACAAATCCAACCTAAAAGAGATTGAACTTGCCCTAATAATAGGCCTCTACTTTATTCTGATCGTATTCATGTGCGCTTTTTAATTAACATGCAATCATTAGGATTAACCCTAAACCTGTTTAATCTATGTTGATTGAATTTAATGCACAAATAAACTATTATTGGTGATCACTTGAATTACTATCATATTAAACCTAACAAGATTATTAATTATCTTATTAAGCGTGATTACAAGTACCAAATTCCCTTTAAACATGCATAAAAGGTGTGATCAAGCAATAAATAATAAATATATATCAAGCAACATAATAAATAATCAATCATTAGAATAAACATGAATAATAATAATCATCATAAAAATAATAATAATAATAATATTCATAATCATCATAAATTATAACGATTATAATCATAATCATGTTCATGTTAACATTAAAGCATAATAGTAGCAAGATCCTAGGCATGATACTAACAAGATTAATAACAAACCCTAACATGTCACTAAACAATAAAAATCAAATCTTTAACCCTAACATGATACTAACAATCATAAATATTAGGAAGAAAATAGGAAGCATTGTAACAATCATATTTAATATCAAAGTTACCCTAGACATGATACTAGGAATATCATAATAATAATATAAACATGATTTCTACATCATAACATCAATTAAATCCATTAAAGCACTTACTTTGATGCTTCGTACCTCTTTCTAATAACAAAATACACACGTTAGTAACTTCAAGGAAAATAATAATAAAAACAATTAAATTAAATAATTAAAAGGGAGATTTGGGACCAAACCCTCAGAAATTAAACCTTTCACGTCTAGGGAGAAGGCAACTTCGAATATGGATAGGTGTGTCTAGATCTTGCGAATGCGGAATTTTGTATGTGAAAACAAAGTTTAGAAAAAGAAAGAGAGAGAGATGAAATAATCAAGAAAACTTGATGAGAATTAGTGAATGATTAAGAGAGAATTAGAGAATTAATGATTGCGAATGAAAACTGATTGTAGGTGAAAATTCGTGAGAATTGGTGAATGAAAACGAAGTTTTTAATACCTTATTTAAAGAGGAATCAACCAAAAAGATAAAATATCAAAACAGAGCACTTGGCGCACGCAAAACGAGATTGGCGCACGCAAAACAGAGCTGGCGCCAGCACCAGCTTATTGGCGCTAGGCGCCAATGGCTAGCACCGGGCGCCAGGCCTGGTTCCAGGCGCCAATGCCTAGAGTCAGGCGCCAGACCTGTTTTTGACGCGTTTACGAAAATCAGATAAGTTTGCCGTACTGGAGGATAAAACCGTATCTTTTCCTCGAAAACACTTTTTGATTTTAATTAAAACTCTGAAAAGTCAACAAAAAGTCAATTTATCAATGCTAATTGAATTATGAATGAAAAGAACCTTCTAGAAGAATCTAGAAGACTAAAACCATTCCTAATTGCATTAGGAATGATAAATCATATTAGGCCCCCCCCCTAGATCATTGGGCCGTACATAAGGCTCAAACCGGGCCCAATTTAGTAAATTGGCCATAACTTCCTCAATATTCATCGGAATTATATTGGGCTTATAATATATCCTTGGAAAGGTCTTTGCAAGCCCCATCCAACTACACTACTATTGGACCCATATCATGGACCAACCAAACTGGATTGGCTGTTTTCTTAAAATAATTTTTCAAAAACAAAGAGAAGAGAAAAGAAATTAAAACTATCCGCAACACTAGACTTTCCACACTTTCACTTCATTCGATTATGATTCGACGCGAAAGGTACTCATCACTGGGTTTGGTTTTGGGGAGACACAAACGGGTGTCTACAGTTCCAAACGGCATTATATGACCCCGAGGTGTATCTTGTAAAATCTCAAGCCTTTTCGACACATGGCCCCGAAACCTCCAAAATTTCTCAAAAAGCATGGATATTAGCCTTCAATTTTGAAATTTTTTGACTTTTTTTGCCCGGAAATAAAAATTGTCGAAATGTTTACCTTGGCTTCTAATACTCTCTGAGAGTCCAATTGGGTGGGTGGAACCATCTAATTTGCCTTTAAATGGCCAATTTACCGATTTACAACTTGCATCGATTTCATTAACTCAAGCCTACCATGAACATTTATGACAACATATAATGATCATTTATGGTTCCAAAAGGAATTATATGACCCCGAGATGTATCCCCTAAAATCTCATTTCTTTTCAACACCGGGCTCTAAAACCTTCGAAATTTCCAAAAAAATTAAAGCATGGATATTAGCCTTCAATTTTGGAATTTTTTTTGAATTTTTTCGCACAAAAATAAAAAGCCAAAATGTTTACCATGGTCCATAATACCCTCCCGGAGTCAAATTGGGTAGGTGGAACCATCCAATATGCCTTTAAACGACAAATTTATCGATTTACAACTTGCACCGATTTCATTATATCAAGCCTACCACGAACATTTATGACAACATATAATGACATATGGTTCTAAACAGCATTAAATGACCCCGATATGTATTCCCTAAAAACTTAAGGCTTTTCAACAATTGACCCCGAAACTTTCAAAATTTCTCAAAAAGCGTGGATATTAGCCTTCAATTTTGGAATTTTTTTACCTTTTTTCGTCCGAAAATAAAAATTGGCGAAATATTCACCATGGTCCCTAATACATTCCAGGAGTCCCATTGGGTGGGTGGAACCATTCAATTTGCCTTTAAACGACAAATTTACCGATTTATAACTTGCACCGATTTCATCAACTCAACCCTATCACGAACATTTATGACAACATATAATAATCATATATGGTACCAAACAACATTATATGATACTAAAATGTATTCCTTGGAATTTAAAAACTTTTCGACACCGAGTCCCAAAACCTTAAAATTTCGTAAAATGTGTGGATTAATCAATTTTGGAATTTTTTGACTTTTTTCGCTCGGAAATAAAATTGCCAAAATGTTTACCATGGTCTATAATACCCTCCGGAGTCCAATTGGCTGGGTGGAATCATCCAATTTTCCTTTAAACAACCAATTTACCGGTTTACAACTTGCACTAATTTCATTAACTCGAGCTTACCACGAACATTTATGACAACACATAATGATCATATATGGTTCCAAACGGCATTATATGACCCCGAAATGTATCCCCCTAAAATTTCAAGGATTTTCGATACCGGGCCTAGAAACCTCCAAAATTTCTCAATAACCGTGAATATTAGACTTAAATTTTTGATTTTTTTTTTTTTTTTTTTTTTACTTTTTTCACCTGTAAATAAAAACTACCGAAATATTTACCATGGTCCCTAATACAATCCGGGAGTCCAATTAGGTTGGTGGAACTATCCAATTTGGCTTTAAATGAAGAATTTATCGGTTTACAACTTTCACTGATTTCATTAACTCAAGCCTACCACGAACATTTATGACAGCATACAATGATCATTTATGGTTTAAAACAGTATTATATGACCAAGAGATGTATTACTTAAAATCTTAAAGCTTTACGACACTGAGCCCCGAAACCTAAAAAATTTCTCAAAACGCGTGGATATTAGTCTTCAATTTATGAATTTTTTAACTTTTTTTCGTCCGTAAATAAAATTGCAAAAATGTTTACCATGGTCACTAATAAGATTTGGGAGTCTAATTGGGTGGGTGGAACCATCCAATTTGCCTCTAAACAGCCAATTTACCGATTTACAACTTGCACCGATTTCATTGATTAACTCAAGCCTACCATGAACATTTATGACAACATATAATGATCATATACGTTTCCAAACGACATTATAGGACCCCGAGATGTATTCCCTAAAATCTCAAGGTTTTTAGACACCGTATCCAATCTCAAAATTTTCTCAAAAACGTGGATATTAGCCTTCAATTTTGGAATTTTTTGACTTTTTTTGCCTGTAAACTAAAATTCCCGAAATGTAAACCTTGGTCCCTAATACCCTCCGGGAGTCCAATTAGGTGGGTAGAACCATCCAATTTTCCTTTTAATAGTGAATTTACTGATTTACAACTTGCATCGATTTCATTAACACAAACCTACCACGAACATTTATGACAATATATAAAGATCATTTATGGTTTAAAACAGTATTATATGGCCCCGAGATGTGTCCTCTAAAATCTCAAATCTTTTCGACACCGGGCCCCGAAACCTCAAAAAATTTTCAAAAAGTGTTGATAATTAGCCTTCAATTTTTGAATTTTTTACTTTTTTTTTGCTTGAAAATAAAAATTGCAGAAACTTATACCATGGTTCCTAATACCCTCCGATAGTCCAATTAGGTGGGTGGAACCATCCAATTTGCAATTAAACAACCAATTTACCAGTTTCCAACTTGCACTTATTTCATAAACTCGAGCCTACCACGCACATTTATGACAACATATAACGGTCATTTATGGTTTCAAACGTCATTATATGACCCCGAGATGTATCTTATAAAATCTCATTTCTTTTCGACACATGGCCCTAAAATCTTCGAAAGTTCTCAAAAAACGTGGATATTAACCTTCAATTTAAGAATTTTTTGACTTTTTTTTTGCCTGGAAATAAAAATTGCCGAAATGTTTACCATGATCCCTAATACCCTCTGGAGTTCAAATTGGGTGGGTGGAACCATTTAATTTGCTTTTAAACGACCAATTTACCAATTTACAACTTGCACCGATTTCATTAACTCAAAACTACCACGAACATTTATGACAACATATAATGATCATAAATGTTTCCAAACGGCATTACATGACCCCGAGATGTATTCCCTAAAATTTCAAGTTTTTTTCGACACCGTACCCAGGCCAATCTCAAAAATTTCTCATAAGCGTGGATATAAGCCTTCAATTTTGGATTTTTTTGACTTTTTTTTCCCGTAAATAAAAAATCCCAAAATGTTTACCATGGTCACTAATACCCGGCCTCCGAAAGTCCAATTAGGTGGGTAGAACCATCCAATTTTCCTTTTAATGGTGAATTTACCGGTTTACAACTTGTACTGATTTCATTAACTCAAGCCTATCTATTTTGGTTTATGGTTTACAACTTGTACGAACATTTATGACAACATATAATGATCATTTATTTATGGTTTAAAACAGTATTATATGACCCTGAGATGTGTCCTTTAAAATCTCAAACCTTTTCGACACCGGGCCCCGAAACCTTAAAAAAATTTCAAATAGCGTGGATATTAGCCTTCTATTTTGGAATTTTTTAACTTTTTTTCGCTCGAAATAAAAATTGCAGAAATATTTACCATGGTTCCTAATACCCTCTGGTAGTCCAATTAGGTGGTTGGAACCTTCCAATTTGCAATTAAACGGCCAATTTACCAGTTTCTAACTTGCACTTATTTCATAAACTCAAGCCTACCACGAACATTTATGACAACATATAATGGTCATTTATGGTTTCAAATATCATTAAATAACCCCGAGATGTATCTAATAAAATCTCATTTCTTTTCGACACATGGCCCTAAAACCTTCGATAGTTTTCAAACACTACTAGAAAATAGCTGAATTCCAACGGACTGCTTCCGACGGACCCAATATTCCGTCGGAAAAAGGGAAATTTACGACGGATTTTTTTTTTGTCGGAAATTTTTGACGAATTTATAGTCCGTCGGAAGTTTCCGATGGAATATTGCGTCGGAACATAATTTCTTTTTTTTAAAAAAACATTTCCGCTACAAAACCCTAAACGAACTTGAGAAGCCAACCCGCCTCTTTTCTCTTCTCCTCGCCACTCTCTCTCTTCTCCCTTTATGTTCCTCTCACTCTCTCTCCTTTCGTTCTCCTCTCTCTTCTCCCTCTTATCTTCTTCTCTCGATCTCCTCTCCCCCTCTCTCTGTCTTTCCTCTTCTCTCTGTTCTCTCTCCTCTCGTTCTCTTGTACTTTCCCCTCTTTCGACCACCACACCACGACATCAATAACAAAACACCACCGTCATCAACAACACACCAACGACATCAACAATAATTAACCACCGACATCAACAACAACAAAGGTTAACTACTTGAAAGGTTTTTTAGGCCAAATTCGGCCATGAAAAATTTAGATCTTGACTTTTCATGGCCGAATATGGCCTTGTTAAACCGTTTCCGTGGTGAAATTTGAAGCATATTTCAATTTCAAGTATGTTTTATGTTTTAATTTTTCGATTTTTGTTTCCGATTATTATTTTTATTAAAATATGGATTTCGGTGGTGGTGGTGGGTGTGGTTGATGTGCGTGCGTTTAGCATTTGCAGTGGTTTGTGGTGGCTGTGAGATATGGGCTTAGGTGGGGTCGGGTTTGGTCTGGTCTGGGTTAGGATTTGGGTGTTTAGGTGGGTGGATCTGGGTATGGGTGAGGGTGGGGTTTTGGTTAGAGTTCGGTCAGGGTGAGAGTAAGGTGGTGGTGGTGGTGGTGCTGTGGATAGGTTAGGGTGGTTGTGGTGGTGGTGATGTGGATCTAGGTATGGGTGGGGTTGGTGTTGTGGATAGGTTAGGGTTAGGAAGTAGGTGTGGTTGGGGTTGACAGGGGTGTTTTGGGTGGTAGGAGGTGGTGATACGCCATGCCGGTGGTGGCGCGACGTATTTTTTTCGATTTCTTGAAATTGTTTTCCGACGGAATTTCTGTCGGAAATTTCCGACCGAATTCTAAATTCCGTCGGAAATTTCCGACGGATTTTGCCGGTGCCAGAACTGACTCACGACGGAAAATTCTGTCGGAATAGTGTTTCCGACGGAAATTTCGTCGGAAAAGGTCATTTTTCCTACGAACGCTTTTCCGACAACCATTTTCGACGAAATTCCGTCAGAAACACCTTTTCCGACGGATTTCATGGTGTTTTCGACGGAATTTTTCCGTCAGAAATGGGCCTATTTCTAATAGTGAAAAAGCGTGGATATTAACCTTCAATTTAGTAATTTTTTGACTTTTTTCGCCCGAAAATAAAAATTGTCGAAATGTTTACCATGATCCCTAATACCCTTTGGGGTTTCAATTGGGTGGGTGGAACCATCCAATTTGCCTTTAAACGACCAATTTACCGGTTTATAACTTGCACTGATTTCATTAATTCAAGCCTACAACGAACATTTATGACAAAAAATAATGATCACATATGGTTCCAAACGACATTATATGACCCTAAGATGTATTCCCTAGAATTTCGAGACTTTTAGACACCAGTCCTCGAAGACTCCAAAATTTCTCAAAAAGCATGGATACTAGCCTTCAAATTTTGAATTTATTGACTTTTTTTCGTCCGTAAATAAAAATTGCCGAAATTTTTACCATGGTCACTAATACACTCCAGGAGTCCAATAATTGGGTGGGTGGAACCATCCAATTCGCCTTTAAACGACCAATTTACTGATTTACAACTTGCATCGATTTCATTAACTCAAGCCTATCACGAACAATTATGACAACATATAATGATCATATATGGTTCTAAATTGAATTATATGACCCCAAGATGTATTCCCTAAAATCTCAAGGTTTTTCGACACCGTACCCAACTTCAAAAAATTCTCAAAAAGCGTGGATATAAGCCCTCAATTTTGGAATTATTTGACTTTTTTCGCCCGGAAATAAAAATTGCCGAAATTTTTACCATGATCCTTAATACCTTTCGGGAGGCCAATTGGATGGGTGGAACCATCCAATTTTCCTTTAAATGGCAAATTTACTGGTTTACAACTTGCACCGATTTCATTAATTCAAGCCTACCACGAACATTTACGACAACATATAATGATTATATATGGTTCCAAACGGCTTATATGACCTCGAGATGTATCCCATAATTCTTAAGGGTTTCGACACCGGGCCCCGAAACCTCCAAAATTACTCTAAAAGCGTGGAAATTAGCCTTCAATTTTGGAATTTTTTTGACTTATTTTCGCCCGGAAATAAAAAAATTCCGAAATGTTTACCATGGTCCCTAATAACCTATGGGCGCCAAATTGGTTGGGTGGAAATCAGGTTGACCGGAACCCGAATAAATAAGGTTAGGGTTAGGATTTATGACTCGAAAAATTAAATGGGGCAGGTTCAGGTCAGGGGTTTTTGACCATAAACCAAAATGACCCGAATCCGAAATGACCCAACCCGACCCCGATTGCCACCCCTACTTTAAACGTCCAATTTACCGGTTTACAACTTGCACTGATTTCATTAAGTCAAGCCAACCACAAACTAACATTTATGACAACATATAATGATTGTATATGGCTCCAAATGGCATTATATGACCCCGAGTTGTATTTCCTAGAATTTCAATACTTTTTGACGCCGGGCCTCGAAACCTCCAAAATTTCGCAAAATACGTGGATATTAGACTTCAAGTTTGGAAATTTTGAACTTTTTTTCGCCCGGAAATAAAAATTGCCGAAATGTTTACCGTGGTCACTAATATGCTCCGGGAGTCTAATTGGGTGGGAGGAACCATCCAATTTGCCTTTAAACGGTCAATTTACCGATTTACAACTTGCACCGATTCCATTAACTCAAGTCTACCATGAACATTAATGACAACAAATAGTGATCATATATCATAACTAAAATTCGGCCATATTGCGACTGCCTCTGACGGTCGTTGAAAATAGCAAAAACGGTCGTTGAAAATGATTGAGGCCGTCAACGGTCGTAACGTGGTGGTCGTTATTTACATGGTCGCAGAAAACAATAATTACGGCCGTTTGACGGTCGTCGATTTTTTACGACCGTTTTTAATATTTCAACGACCGTTAGGTAAACGGTCGCAAAAATTAAATTTTACGACCTTTTTTATAAGCAATTGCAAATTTGAGAATTAGCGACGGCCAAAGGCGGTCGCTAAAAAGTTTAAAAAAAAAAAATCCACCCACATCCTGTAATCCGCAGCCAGGGATCCCACCATCCAAACCAACTGTACCCAACGCTACTACACACCACCATCACTTCCCACCTAATCCACCACCACCACCCTAAACAACATTGACCCACCATCGTCGCCCACCCAAACAGCCACCACCGCTACTTCACCTCAACCCACCGGCTCTCACCCGAAACACCCTCAACACACAACCACCAAACGCCTCACCCAAAAAACCCTCAACCCACAACCACCCATCGCCTCTCACCCGAAACCACCTTTACCCACCAAACACCTCTAACCCAAAACCTCTTTTTTTTTTTCTTTTATACAATTGAATAAAAATATCTTATATTCATCTTCAACCTATATTATCTTAAACCACCATATTCAACCTACAAAATTCATTCTTCTGGTTCAAAAATTAATTAAATTCTTATATTTTGTTTAATTTCATAATTACATTAATCATCATATAATCAAAATTTTAGCTTCATATAATCGTTTTTCCCTTTATTCATGGAGTACAAAATCAATGGAAAACTTCGTTAATAATCTCTTATTGTAGTCTCTTCACCCCCACCCTTTTCAAGTTAAAGTAATTTATTTAATGATTCGAATAATAATTGTTTTAGTATTAGTCAAAATTATATTGTGCTTGAGTTTGATATAATTTCAAATTCATCTGCAATTGGATTTTTTTTTTGAATAGCAATCCGCCATTGTTAAATATTAAAGTTGAATAAAGGTTGAAGATGAGTATAGGTTGAAGATGAATAATATTGTTTTATTTTTTTTAAAAAAAATTAAAATTATGTAAAAAAAAACTACTAAAGTAAAAAAAAAAAAAAAAAAAAAAAAAAAAGTGAACAGGACATTTCAGACTTTAGAGGCATGATTTTAGGTAAACTTACTTTCTTTCTTTTTTTTTTGAAACATAGAGTGATTTTTTGGAATATTTTTAACAGAATATATGTATCCTTTTTTATCTCAAGTTTGAAGAAACTAATTAGCTAAAAAAGATACTGTACAATTATTTACCCCAAAAAAATTAATTTTTTTTTTTTGCAAATAAAAATTGAAACTTACGTTGTAGTGGTTTCAAAAAGTAATTTTTTTTTTAGGGGGAAAAAATAGTTTCCTACTTTCCTTGAATCATGGTAATTTTTTCCCCTAAATTTATCCTTAATTATCTTTGCCCAAAAAAATTACAGTATTAAAATAATACATTGTTGAAAGGATATTCAATGGCTATACAAATATTGTGGCCACTATATTGAATGGGCACTATATTTTTTTTTCTCATCAATATGTTCAGCTTAGACAACATTTTCTGTTATAACCCCATACTTTTGGAATACTTCTCTCTGTGGTTGATAACTTTTCCATAAGACTACTCCATATACTAAAAAAAAGGAAGAAAATTCAAACAATTCTCTTCACCTCAATGCACTTCACATGGTTATCATTAATTTGTTTTTCTATTTCCAACCACTCCAAGCGTAATATTCTCTTTATATCGTTATCATAATTAAATTGGACAAATTTTTAAATAAATCGGATGTACAATAAATATTGTAATCCGTTATAAAGTTATCTCTAAATTGAGTAAAAGTTACCCTAATATGAATAAAAGTTACCCTAACATAAATAAAAGTTACAAAGTATTTATGCATTGTTAACAAAAGTTACCAAAAAAATTGTAAAAGTGACCCTTAATTTAATAAAAAGTGACCCCCGATACACAGTAAATTACTGTACATCGGATGTACACAAAAGTTATTCATTAAATTGTAGGTAATAAACATTGCATAATCAAAATACAAACTATTGTGTGAGGCAAGCACATTTTTTTACTTCGGATGATATTATCCAACTGTTTATTGGATGTGATTAATTGGTTGGATGATATTATTTATTGTGTGGATGATATTATTAATTGTATAATATTTGATGGATGTTATCATTTAAAAATGGCTCTAAGTTGTTTTTTGATGTTTAGAGAACCATAAGATTGGGGTGAGTAGGGATGACAATTTAATCTGGGTTCGATTCGAGTCCAATTCGATCCGAAGGAAAAAATTAGATCCGAAACCGAAATTAAAAAAAAAAATCCAAATTCGAATCCGATAAAAAAGTGCGAGTCCTAATAGAATTCGGATCGGATTCGGACCCTGTAAAGAGTCCGATCCGTGAAGAGTTCGATCCGAGTCCGGTTATTTTATGTATATGGGCTGTAGAAATATGCTAACTATAAAAGCCCAAGTGGAAACCCTAAAACTTTTTCAGCCGGACCACTTGAGCTATGATGGAAAAGTCACCTATAATAATATTACAGTTAGAAGAGATCAGATGGATCACATGCATGCATACTCGGTTGTAGTCATACTTTACCGTATTTTGTTAACATATAACGTCACATATGTAGTATCTTATGGGTAAAAGACGTTCTACCAATTTACTTAGTGGTCATACTCTACACGAATTGAAGTTCATTGATTCCTTCCATCTTCTCCAATATAACAACTCACATGCAATGTAACATTTTCATGAAAATTGTATTGGTCCATAGCATAGCTCCAGTCGTACAAGTTAATGAATATTTGTCTTGTTCAATATGGCATACAATTTAATGTTTAAACTTACCAAGTACGACCACGACGACCATTGACTATTCAAGTCAATTACATGATCACTTTAATTTTGTGCAAATTGTAATCAATCAATTCAATGCCACAATGTTGTACTGTAAGGAAGAAAATTCAACATTTGCATGGAATTTGCTATCCACCACTTAACGTACTCTTGATAAATATCTAACTAGAGGACCATTATTTATATGAATGGAAATGACAAGAAAAAGTAATATTATTATACCATAAAGCTGGCTAATTGTATGGGTTCGTGATCTTGACTCGTTATAATAATTTAAAACGCCCTTTCAATTCATCACTCTCACTATCGATCAATCGTTGTATTTATTGAGCCACTTGTAGGACAATTCTTAAATTTGCTTGTATCTTTTATTTGTATGTCTTTGCTTTGTTTGTCTAGTTTTAATAATTCTTGGTACTCTTCTTTTACTTTTCTTCATTCCTACTTTTCTAGTCACTTGATTTGTTTCACTCTCAAAGAAAGCTAGTATTGAAAGGATGTTGTTTGGTTTCTTTTGTAAAAGCAAAAGTCTAGTAAACAAAAGCAAAGAGATATAAAGTAAGAGATTTATTTTAAAAGTGACGTAATTTTTTTAAAAAGAAGAATAAAAGGTTGTCATAAAAGTAATAAAATAAAAGTGAGTAGAATTTAGATCGAATAACTAACGAAAATCTAAAGTGAGTCGAACAAAATTAGAAAAATGCGGGGTTCAGTATTCCTTTCCACCTTTATTTTTTTGAGTCAATTTTTTTAACCTTATTTCTATGCAATTATATTAAGAAAAATAAGCTCAGATAAGATAGGAAAAAAAAATCTTACAAAGGTTTTGACAATCGAAATTCAATTTAAAACTTATTAATTTATGATAATTTCATATAAATGAATTTAGGTGAATATAAAGCGCACTTTAGAGACATGTTTGTTATTGCCTAAACCAAACCTTAGAAGAAAATTACTACTCGTTAACAAATATTTTGTTCAAAGGATGAAGTGATTTGAAATGATGATGTATATATCTCTTATACATGGCAAAAATGAAAAATTACATGAAAGTTGTTTATAATATAGCAATATAAATAGTTTCTTGTAAAAAAAAAAAATGGAATAGATTCATCTTGCTGTCGGATGAGTGATCTCAGAAAAGACTGAACCAGGTTTGGAATGAGCAAGATAATCCGAAGATGAACTCGTCGTAGATTTACTGTTACTGTCCATAAACTTCTTTGAAGTACCTTCGACAACACTACTTTGAGAAAAGTTATCTCCTGAGTTCGTCGATATATCATTATCTGTAAAACCAACATCGATAGCACTTAGATAACTAATACTTAGATCGAAACTTTCATCCGGTGTACCATTTGCGATGTTGTTATCTTCGGCAGTTTCTTGAAGTTGTAACGCAAACTCTAACCCCCACACTACGTCTCCCATCGAGGGACGCTCGATCCCTCGATCACGAACACACATGTTAGCTATCTCACCGAACTTCCTTAGACTCTCGGGTGCAATCTGCCCCGTAAGGTTCGGGTCTACAATAGTATGGAGGGTTCCTTTTTTGTAGTGACTTCGTGCCCATATTGCTAAATTTGCTTGTTGTTTAGGAAGGTTTGGGTTCACTGCAGCGCGAGCACATAAAACTTCGAACAAGACTACTCCAAAGGAGTACACATCGGATTTCTCCGTCAATTGGTGACATCGATAGTATTCAGGATCTAAGTACCCTGCACTCCCTTTGACCGCGGTGCTAACATAAGTAGCACCCGCTTCAGTATGGTCAGGTCCAACCTTGGAGAGGCCAAAGTCGGAGACTTTGGCCGTCCACTTTTCATCGAGAAGGATGTTGGTAGACTTAACATCGCGGTGGATGATAAGGTGTTTTGCACCCGCATGGAGATAATGTAGGCCGCGAGCTGAACCTAAGCAAATCATTAGGCGTTGCTTCCATGACAATGATGTGTGACTTATTTGAGGGTTATGCTTATACAACAAGTGATCTCGTAGGGTGCCATTTGGCATGTACTCGTACACGAGGATCATCTCACCAAAGTCTTCACAGTATCCAATCAAGGACACCAAGTGCACATGTCTTAGCCTCGACAACATCTCGATCTCAGTTTGGAACTCATGAGCTCCTTGCTTTGATGTCGAGTTAAGGCGCTTGATAGCCACAGTAGTGTTTCCATCATCGAAAGTACCCTTGTAAACTTTTCCAAACCCACCAGTTCCTATAATAAGGTCTTTGTCGAAATCACGAGTGGCGGCCTTAATTTGGGCTAATGTGAAATACCGGCAAAGATCAGACGGCAGTTTAGAAGCCACACTAGCTGTAGTTACCGTGGAGCTGGCGGAATCATATAATGGTAATATCCACTTTAACTTGCTACTCTTCTCCGTGGTGGTTGTACTCACGTATTTTTGCTGCTTCTTATTCCTTCGATATATGATGATAAGACATACAAATATCAAAAGTGAAACTAGAGTCGCTCCAAGGATGCTTCCGATGATTAGAGGCAAATGTTTTGATTTTGCTGGTGTTTGTGTACTAATAGGAGCTTGTATCATACTTTTGGAGGGAGCAGGATTTGGTGCAGCAAGCGAACCACTTGTTGAGCTCAACTTGAAAATCTCCAGCCCATTGAGCAATGCATCGGCATAGCTAAATGCAACATAAATTACCAAGGATATCAAGTTTTGCAAATTAAAATTGCTTCAGTCAGAAATTAAAGTAAATACTTTTAAATACTCAGATTTTTTTTAATTTAAAATAAAAATAATGTAGCAATTTTAGCAAGGCATAATCCTTCAAAATAGTTGTACAAAAAATTTTGACATGCAACTGTTGTAAACATATGTTGTACATATACTAAATTATATTAACAAAAAAAATATGTTTGTCTATTTTAATCTACTCGCTTAATTAGCTTAGATGGACACAAAAAGTATGTTATCAAGTTAATTTACACTTATAGATTAGTTGCGTACTTGTTCATTTGATCAATTGTTTGTTAAAAAAAAACGAAATAGAATGAAGAACTTACTGTGTATCAAAGTCGGGAATAAGGGTCACCGAGAGAAGAACTCTGCTCCGGCTACTAGTTTCATTGACAAGAATTACAAAATCTGTATGAATTGGAATGTACAAGCCGCCAGCAACACGAAGGACATCCATATTTTGCCAGGCCATTTGATTGTTGATGTATATAGAGAACAATCTACGGTTAATATTGTTGAAGAAGGTAGGGTCTAACTCACAAAAATGGAGTCTCACCAGATAATTAAATCCATTATCAACCTCGAACTCCCATGTCATGTTCTTCTTTAGGCGTTTGATATACGGCCCCATCATCCTCATCGTGGAGTAGACTAAATTAGGCGCTAGTACTGTGTAAGGGATGTGTGTACTAGAATTGTGAATGGCTGTGTAGCTTGGGGTGCCGTCAAAAGAACTGTAAATCAACACAAGAAAAATATTTAATGTTGTAACATAACATGATTCAAATTAAAACCACTTTCTTTATACAAATATTTTATGAGAGTTAAATTAATTAAAGATATTATAATTCAAATTTCCCATTAGATGATGTGCTAAACAATAAGTTTTGTGTAAGACGGGTGTACATTAATTTCATTGTAAGACGGTCAGTTTAAGGGTAACTTTAACTATTTTTATGGTAACTTTAACCCCTTAAAGTGTAACTTATAATTGTATCTTATAGTTTCATGATTACATACTATAAAAAACTAATACTTGTAAGATAAATTAATATACACTCGTCTTTTTGGAGAATTTGGGAATAAACAATACAAGAGAAAGAGAAGTAATTACCGCACAAAGTTAACGTCATTGTACCAAGTCCGGTCAATCCCAGTGTCTTGAGAAGGATCCACAGTGTATCCACCAACATTCAACCGTATAACATTTTCCATAGCTAAAGAGTTTGGAAAATCATAAGGATCCAACACATAACCTGGAGGACCACCTTCTAGATAAAGAACTTGTTGCGGGTTATCCGATGACCGGTTAATGTACAGCCATTGAGGCACAGATATAATCTCTACGCTGTTGATGAACCCGAACCCATTAGGACTGCTTGGAGAGAAGGTTAAGTTGATAGATTTTTTACTATGATCTCGTTCTTCTGCTACGGTGACGTAGATCTCCCTCACAAGGCCATTACTTACTTGCGCTGTGGTATTTGGGTTGGCATTAGCGTTGGAAGCAACAAGGTATGCGCTAAAGTTGCGTAGTACTTGGAATCCATTTATTATGAGGTTGAGGGAAGATGTACTGGTGTCGATAACGGGGTTATAGATTGTCGAGGTTGGTGGGTATAAGTAGAGGCGGACGAGTTTAGGCCCCGAAGAATTGACGGGAATGGAATAAGTGACAGTGGCTCGAAACATTCTGGCCTTGTCATATGGTGATTTGACCCCCACCGCCGTAGCTGATGTGTTAGCAGCTACGGCGGATGGTGGATCAACGAGAAAATCTTCGTCGCTTCGCCATTCAAGGGATTGGTCAAATTTAGAGAGGCCAAATTTGATAAAACAATGGTCTTTTGGATGGTACGATTCATTATGTTGGTAAGAGGTAGCAATTGGTAGGAAGAGGAGTAGTGAGAAAATTGAAGGGAGAAGTTGAGGGTAGATAAGCATGGTTGATTGAATTATCTGCACAAGAAAATTAAATTAATGATGGGTATTGGGTAGTGCTAATTAGGATTCTGTGGAATTGAAATTTAAGGCTAGTATTAGCAGAGAGTTTTTGGTTTTTGGTTCATCTCTTTTACTCTGGAAGTCAATGTTTTTCTACGTTTACTATTCAACTCTATTATATGGAGACGAGTCAGGTGGTACAGAGTAAAATCTAATTTTGTGTATGTATTTTTAAAATTAGCTAAGAAAAGTCTTAATTTGCTACTTTGCGTGTCATTATTTTTTTCTTTGTTTTTTTTTTTTTACAAAAAAAAAAAATAAAAAAAATCAGTTATATTCTTTATTGAATCCTTACCATGATGCCAATTATATAAACATAACAGGATTTTAATTTGAAATTAAAAAAAAATATATATATAGTTTGATTAAATTAATTTTTTTGGTTTTTACAAACATCAACATAATGATAAATTGATAATGTTAATTGGTGGCGTTGCTTGGTTTATAGGCTTAGAGAAATTGAGATATTGTCATATTGAGATGCATCCGTATCGGTTTGTTGTGTGTCCAAAACAACCCTGCAGACAGACCAATTATATCTTCAATTGAACTTATGCTCAGTAACAATTCTGTCACTCTTCAAGCACCATCACGCGGCCTGCATTTTTTTACACACAGCCAGTGTCTATCCAATATGCATTCCCAGCCAAGCCGTAGATTTGAAGGTTCAGTAAATTATTTAGCCAAGATAATAGTATGTGTATGTAACATATACTACGTAGTACGCAGCGTGTCATTATTTTCGAACCAAGATAATAGTATGTGTATGTAACATATAGTACGCACAAAGTGAGTATAAACTAAAAGAAATGGATATATAGACTAAAAAAAGTATGAAGTGTCATATTCAAATTGAAGTACTTAGGTATTGAAATGATAAAGGGGTAAGTTTGACAAGTTGATCGATGTTCTTATCATTCCATCTTTTTGAATCTACAAACATCATATCCATGATAGATTACATACATTTTATACCAAGCTACCAAAGCATGAACAATATAACAAATTACACTTTCGTTTAGGACACAAATAATTGACATCAGACTATCCCGGTACATTTAATCATCGGATCTAGACCCTGGTGCACGAGGGCATCTCAGGTACGGTTTGCACCTATCAGTTGACCCGCCTCCACATAAGCAGTTCCCATAAATGTTAGCTTTACAGATAAGGTTGTTCCGCATACCAATTGTTCCGGTGCATTGATTGGCAACGACAAGGTTGGTGCTCAAACTGAAAACTAGTAGGATCAACAGAAGAGTTGAAGGGGAGAAACAAGGACGACGAACGAACAGAATGTTACTCTTACTCATGGTGTTTATCTCTCTCGTATGATCGATTTAATTTCTTATAAAAATGGAAAAAATAAGTGTATTGTGTAGTATGTGATTGGGAGGTTACTTCTGAAGATATAAAATATCAAATGAAGCTTATATAGTGAATTTGATCTCATTAATTATGTAAATAGTACTTGACCCACCAATTATTTTATGTACTTTGTACAGCTTTTTCTAATACTCACTTATATATGGTCTTTTATTTGATAAATTCGGCTTCATCTTTAGTGAATAGTAAAGGCAACAAGCTTCACCATTGTTGATTCGCCAAAAAGTGTAGAAAGTTAGTTTAAATAAAATACAATATTGTACAAGACTACAAGTGAAATTTGTTGAAGGATTAATAAAAATAAGGCAAAAACCTTACTGAGTGAGCATGCATATTAATTATTAACTTTGATGATACAGTAATAGAGTAGTTTCATTCAAAACTTTTTATAAATAGTCATTTTATTTGAATACGCGTATAATATTAGTTTTCATGTGCCTAAAAATATCATTTTACTTTTCATGTGGTCGTCGGTGCAGCCGTATAGATGGGACATTTGGTGCACCCAATCTCACGGAAGCCAAGGACCAATGATATTGATCAGAATACTTATCTTGGGATGAAAATTGAAGTCATAAATTAGAAAAAATTAAAAATCACTTTACGGCGACTGATGCTTGCAGTCTACTACGGAGTATAATATCAGCAATGTACATAACTTAAGATGAAACTATCCACATTCAGTACGTACACAAAATAAAATAATAATTAAAAAAATGCTAAACTTATTGCAATCCTTCTCCTACATTATTAGCCTTATTACACTAACAGCCCTACTAATCACACCAAGCAGTTGCAAGACTAACAATTACCTCATCAACTGCGGATCACCCACCACCACCTCTGCGGATAACAAAACATGGTACACCGACGAGGACTCAACCTTCGCGCCTTTAACAGCCAACAAAGATGCCACGAAAGTAGCCCACGTCACCAATGAGGATCCATCCTATTCAGGCAAACCCCCTTGTAGCGGAGCTCGCATTTTCCATTCACCTTTCACTTATTCCTTCCCCATCTCGCCCGGCCCTAAAATCGTGCGCCTTTACTTCTACACTTCAGCCACCTACGACAATACCTCCGTTGATAACTTCTTTCTAACTCTAAAGGCCGACGGAGGCAATGGTTCCTTCACCCTTTTAGGTAACTATAGCGCTTATCTTCACCAGCAATTCTTCAAGAACTCTATTCCTTTACCATTACTAATACACTTGAAATGAGAGACTGATTGGAGCAAAACTGAAATGAATATATTATGATAGAGGGAAATTAGGAGCTGAACTGAATTGAACTAATTGGAGCTGAGCTGAAGTGAACTGAAATTAAGTAAATGTGAACATGCCTTTAATGAATCAAATAAATACGAGTACTTGTATAATCTAATAAGTACCTTCAACCTCCCTTTATTCATGCTTTGCAATGTTTGGAAATTTACAATATTTACTCGTATATTATTCTATTTGACCTCTTTGTTTATGTATATGTTGAGCAAAATATAATCACATACATAAAGTCTATCCCAATTTAAATCTTCATAGTACCTAGCTAGGTTTTTACATTTTTGGAATTTAGAGATATAATTGGTCGAAAATATACATTGACAACCGTAAAAACTAAAAATGCGTTGAAACTAATTGAGAACAGATGATTGAAATATTTATTTACATAACCTAATAAAATTAATCTAAGTGATTATATTTTTACATAGGTCTCCACCGATAGGCTGTTTCCCAGCAAAGACTAACGTGGGCAGTCAATTACCATTCTCAATCTTAAGGCCAACAGCCTTAGAGACAGTGAGACGACTAAATGTTGGTGGCAGTGACGTGATTTCGGAAATGGACTCCGGCGGAATGTCACGGACATGGTATAACGACGCTAACTACATCGGCGGGAATTTCAAAGGTGCGATCCCTAACCCAAACAGAACCCTGATAACGGACATCTCTTACACAATAGTGCCCAAATACACTGCACCCAACCTCGTGTACTGGACAGCCAGGATCATGGGTCCTTACAATAACAGCTTTAAGTTGAAGAACAATATTACGTGGGCATTTTCTGTGGATTCTGGGTTTGACTACCTGATTAGGCTCCATTTTTGTGAGATTGATCCTAGTGTTACAAATAGACGTCAAAGAGAGTTTGAAGTTTTGGTAAACAATGAGCAGGCTGATAATGAGGTTGACCCCTTCCACTTGGGTAACAGTTTGCGGTCGACTCCGGTGTGTAAGGACTATGTGACTTCCATATATGAGGGTTCAAGCAAAGCTAGTCTATCAATTACTCTTCGTCCAGATACTGGAAGTTATCTCACGTAAGTTTGTTTATTCAATTTTTTTTCAAATTTTAATCTGATAATATTTTCTAAAAAATAATATCATAAGATAAGTTTAAGTGATGGGTAAGTCTTGTATGTGGCTAGCCACACGGTGTGGCAACATTAATTTATAAGAGTAATCTTAAAATCTCTAAATCAACCAATTAACTTTAGTCATTTTTTATTATTTTTATTTTGACGGGTTAGTCTTAAATAATTGCCTTTAGGTATCATGATGTGATATTAAATGGATTGGAAATTTTCAAGATGAGTCAACCAAATGGGAATCTTGCTGGGCCAAATCCTGTTCTCCCCGGCGATCCAAATAGGCCCAATAAGCCAAATTCGTTACCACCAAGAGGTGGTACAAACTCTAATCACTTAATTGAAATTCTGGTTGGTGTGCTAGGCAGCGTTGTTTTCATAGCCTTAGTCATTGCATCGGCATTTTGTTGGTTGTTGCGGGAATCAAGCCAAAATTACTGTAAGAGGCTCCTTCCATCCAATGGCTCCGGATTCTCCTCCACCAGCAGCGGCGGCTCCTCATTACCGTCTCATCTTTGCCACTGCTTCACGTTGCAGCAGATCATGGTCGCAACAAACAACTTTGATGATCATTTTGTCATTGGCGTGGGTGGATTTGGTAAGGTATACAAAGGATCCATTACAATAAATGGTAAGTTCATCAGTATATATGATTAATGATTATACTTTTTTTTTTTTTTTTTTTTTAACAATTCATTTGCATACATCTAATACAAAATTGTTTATCAAGAGGAGCCCTTGTAGTATAATAATTAAAAAGCTTTTTTTGACTTTTTCAACCAAGAAAAAACACAAAATTGTTTTATATCACCAAACTTTTAAAAGTTTTATTTTACCTCCAACTAAAAATTTAAAATTTGTTTTTCACCACATACAATCAAAATATTAAAGTTATAATGTCAAGTGTTGTTATCTCGTGGTATGACTAAAAGTTTAGCTTTATATATTAGTAATTGATCATCAAATTCATGCGTACAAATTACTTAGCACCGTATTAACGAAACTTGTTGCAGGTGGAACTGAAATCATGGTCGCAATCAAGCGACTAAACCCATCATCTAAGCAAGGGGCTCTTGAGTTCCACACGGAGATTGTGATGCTAACAACACTTAGACACGTGCATTTGGTGTCATTGATCGGATTTTGTGACGAGAATGGTGAAATGGTTTTAGTCTATGATTACATGCCTCTAGGAACCCTTCAGGATCATCTCTACCATAAATATTCTTTTAGACACAGTGACAAAATGGATACCCCAATATATGCTCCCATGTCTTGGAAGCAACGACTCTTGACCTGCATCAGGGCAGCACGAGGCTTACACTATCTACACACGGGTACAGGGAGGGTTATCATCCACCGTGATGTTAAGTCCACCAACATCCTCCTAGACAAGAACTGGATAGCCAAAGTCTCCGACTTTGGCATATCCAAAGTAGGCCCCTCTATGAAAGAAGGGGCTCCTACATATGTTAGTACAATAGTAAAGGGTAGCATTGGTTACCTAGATCCAGAGTATATTCGGCTGAAGCAACTCACAGAAAAGTCCGATGTGTACTCATTTGGAGTAGTGCTATTTGAGGTCCTATGTGCTCGGCCTGCAATGATGCCCTTATTGCCAAACGAACAAGTAAATTTGGCTAGGTATGCAAAAAGATGCTACGAAGAAGGTACCCTTCATGAAATTGTTGACCCTAATGTAAGGGACGAGATTGCACCAGTGTGTCTAAGGAAGTTCGGAGAGATTGCTGAGATGTGTGTGCGTGATCAAGGGAGCAAACGACCCTCAATGGAAGAGGTAGTATGGTACCTAGAGTTTGCATTGAAGCTTCAAGAAACTGATGAAAACAACAATGAAATTACTACTAGTAGTATTATTCCTAATTGACAATGACAATGGAATGCGTCGTACTACCAGTGATTTTGAGTTGATCACCACCTCATAGGAAATAATAATCTCATCCCAAACTAGTTCTAATGATCCTATTATAACTACATACATTTATACATCCCAAAGTAGTTCTCTTTATATCGTTATCATAATTAAATTGTAGGTAGTCAACATTGCATAATCAAACTACAAACTATTGGATGAGGCAAGCACTATTTTTTCCCCTTCCGATGATATACTATCCGTCTGTTTATTTGATATGATTAATTGGTTGGATGATATTATTAATTGTATAAATGATATGATACATTTGTTGGATGATTATTTGTATAGATGATATCATATATTTTTTTTTTATGATATGAGTGTTTGTCAAGATGGTTTTTTATTAAATCTAATTAATAATTCGGTGGGGTAGAGGTTAATTAGAAGAAATAAGAAAAAATTAGAGTCTAGTTAAGTAAATTAGTGAGTCATTAAGGAAATAGGTTTACATTATGATGCTTTTAAAAGGTTTTTTCTAACAAATTTTCCTATGATTATTTATCTATAGAAAAATTTAGAATCTAGACCTCGAAATTAAATATCATGTTTTGATTTTCGTTCAATATCTCCTCTTATTTTGTGCAAAAGTCAGATCCATAATGTAAAAAAATTAGAACCAAAATATTCAGCAAAATAAAATTTTGGAAAATTTGATAATTACCACCATCTATTATTTGTCAAAATTTAAAATATCACCTCAAGTTTTTTTTTTTTTTTTTTTTAATTTTACCACCTAGTTTTTTCCAAAAGTTTTAAAAACCCCACCACTTTGTGAGATGACGTCATAGTGAGACCTACAATGACGTTTTCCATCTCTTTCCCTCGTTCTATGGATAACTATGGTCTATGGATGTTCGAAATTCGTTGCAAATACTCTGTAATTTCAACAACAAGGTTTTTTTTTAACACAAAACGAAGAGAAATATATTACTAGCCCCTTGGGCTATAAATATTCAGTACAACAAAAGAGCAGCAAACTCTAACATTACCAAGGCTAATGAAAATTTTGGTAATGCTAGAAAACAGCTGAACCAAACTGTTTGGGTCCAATTTAGTCCAATTGGGCCTAAGCACTAAATGATCCAATTAAAAGCCCAAGGTCAAGGTTCAACTCTCCAATTGTGCTAAAGTCAAAGGTCAGCCCACAAAGCAAGCCAATTGGGCTAAGGCCCAACCTCTCCATGTATGATGAGGTATAAAAGCCATCATATTGATACATTCAAAAGGGGGGGGGATTCATTCTGATTCATTGATAGATTCATATGTTCATTGATATATTCCATAAAAGCCTCAAGCAAAAAACTCTTTTGCATAGTGTCTTCTTCTCACACATTGTACTGACTTTAGCATCGGAGGGGCCTTCCTCGGCAACACCCCCGAGGCTAGTTTACGTGTGTTTACTGTGCAGGAAACCTTCGGCCCAACATAACTTGGACCGAATCCAGCCTTCTCCATTTCAGCGGACCTTCGGCAAGGTCCCATTGTTTTCACCCGAAACAATTTGGCGCCGTCTGTGGGGAAGACTTTCAAAAATCTTTAAGCCAAATACCTAACCAAGATCATCTTGCAATTATCTTAGCAGCAATGGCTAAGAACCGCAAGAGCAAAAGCCTCCGTCAAGGAGCGGGCGAAAAGCCTAAAACCCCTACACCATCGCCCTCGCCGGACCGGAACTCTCCCAAGGGTGCCGGCTCGGGGGGAGGATCATACAAGGAGGATTCCCTATATCCCGTAATTCATGACTCTCAATATAGGCCGGGCCACTCTCGGTCTAGCAGGGGTGAGTCCGATCATAGGACATATTCAGTGTCCCAAAGCCAACCATCGGCTGCGCGCCCTCATTCCCACACTCGGCCGAGGACCCCTTTGACGGGGCCCAGCTCGGAAGAGGTGGCCAGAGCGCTGGCAGTACTCATGGAGGCGATGAGGGCACAAAATATGTCACCACCTCGTGATCGAACTCCTCCGCATACCCGGCATCAGCGGAGGAAGTTAGACCATGATGGTGGGAAGCTTCCTTCCTTCCGGGAACTGGAAGAGTGGGAGGAGGATTCTTGGAAAACCGATTAGACTAACAACAATAGAGCAGTGGTAGATATAATAAAACCTAAAATAAAAACATAAACTAATTAAGAAAGCAGACTAGCTTTAAAGTTTTGAAACAACATCCATAACAGCGATTACACACCCAGATTACATTAACCAGATTAAGAGGAAGCGTCAAGATCAGCATCATAGAGACGTGCTTAGCAAATGGAGGAACTAGGAAGTGATCCTTGTGTCCAATGCTCATCTCCAATCCATAGGCAGCTAAACTGTGAGCCGGAACGTTGTTCTCCCTTGGAACATGCCTAATCAGAATGTTACCATTGGTTCTGAGCAGTTCAGAAACATCATTGATGACTGCGTAATGCGCAAAGCTCATGACGTGGAACATGATCCACTGAATTAAAAAGCTTCTTCAGATATTCAAGGAAATTCTGTGACTTTTCATCATATATATATATATATATATATATATATATATATATATATATATATATATACATATATGATGAAATACTACTACGTACGGACTTGCTATTACACTTAAATTTCATCATATTTTGGAATTATTAATAATTAATAATTTGACCGTACCCTAGGGCAATTATCTACATACTCACAGCCACGATTTGAAATTTGATTCGTCCTGAAAGTATACCCATACAAGCAGCTTTGTTGTGTTGGATAACCACAAGTTTGCGTGCGTTGATATGTAGGAAAACTGAAAAAGTCCGGCCGATTGCCATACAGGATATTGTCATAACCGCCGCCGCCGCCAACAGCATCAGCTACCCCAACATATGATTGTGGTGTGCTCATTCCACTGCTTGCAACTGCTACACAAACAAGTATTTGAACAATTATTACTACTTTCACCATCTTCATTGTGGATTTTTTTTTCTTGCTTTGACTAGATAAGATATGATAGTTGCAACTTGCAAGCACTTGTAATTTTAAAATGAATTATTTGCATCACTTTATAGAGTGGGCGCTTACATTTACGTACGATTTGGATAAGAAATCATAGGTCACTTATGGTTTACCATATTACTCACTATTACACCAAGTCTTAGCCTATTGAATATTGATTCCCTTATCCTTCTACTCACTCTTTAAAAAAATATAAAGTAAAACGTAGAGTTAAAAATCAAGTTAAAAATCAAGACATGTCAACTAAAATAGATCAAAAGAGAGTATAACAATGATAGTAGTTTCTTTCCTTATAAAATGTTTTACTCTTTATTATTATTATTATTGTTGTTGTTGTTGTTCGTTATTGTTGTTGTTGTTGTGATATGTTATGCCTTTGAGAAAACCCACATATGAGTAATGTGTTGTCCCACATTAGTTTAGTTTATAAGTAAGAGTTTGTACTGGGAAGTATATCCCACATTGAAGAAATAAGAAAGTTGTGTCCACTTCATAAGGCTAAAGGGCTACTCCCCTCATTTCCATATAGTTTTGAGGTGAAACCTCCTTGGTCGTGCAAAATGAGAAGATGTGTCGGGTAAGGCCCAGACCCGTTTATCATGATACACTAACATTTATTTTTTAATAAGATTATCCATCAACAAAGATTACCAAGCTACAAAAATAAATTTCCCTCAAAAAAAAATAAACAATAGTTTTATTAATACTATACTCCTACTTAGTATTTACTGCCGGTATACCACTATGATATGTTACACCCTCCATTTTTTAATACTTGCTCCATTTCTCCATGGCGTAGTTTTAGGAGAAATTGGAGAAAGAAATAAAATATAGAGATAATGGGGTTAGTGGAAGATAAATTAGAGGAGAGAGAATCTAAAAGTAATTATTTGAGAGAAATGAATTAAATATTATGAAAGGTTTCCAAATAGGAAAATAGAACAAGTATTTAAAACGATCGCAAAAAGAAAGTGGGGCAAGTATTTAAAAACGGCGGATTAATATTAAATTACGGAGTTATGCCTTGTTTGTAAATCAAGATTTACAATTTTGATCACTTTTCCGAACAATGATTATCACCAACTTTTGTAGTTTTGTAGTACTATGTTCTTGTCATAAACAATAAGAAAACGTACTGGCCAGTCAGATCAGATTTTAGTGAAGAAGACTATTGTGCCCGTGACATTTTTTGTATGAACGTGTTTATGTTGTTTGTCGGCAAGGGCGGGGCAAAGAATTTCAGGCCTGTGTGATTTTTAAACTTGGGCCTCCTTTTTCATAATTTAAAAGGATATTTCAATTAAATAATACTTTGTAATTGAGGAAATCCAAATTGATATCCTCTATATCAACAAAATTCTTTGATATAGGGGTAGCATTGTCATTTCACTAATTAAATGAAGGTCAAATGTGGAAAAAAGTTGAAAACCCCTTAAACCCCGTTTTAGGCTTAACATTTTCAAGTGTGGGGTCTTTACCTTCTTCCAAACCATAAATTGTCTTCATCTTTGTCATAGAGAGAAAAAAAAAAATCAAGCTCACATAGTACATGAATGGCGAAATCGAAAAGCACGAACAACTTCAATGGAGAAGGAAGCAAACCTTGCCCTTAGGGTTAACCATGCCCCAAGATTTTAGGGAAGAAGACTATTGTGCCCGTGACATTTTGTGTATGAACGTGTTTATGTTGTTTGTTGGCAAAGGCAGGCAAAGAATTTCAGGCCCCGTGTGATTTTTAAACTTGGGCCTCCTTTTTCATAATTTAAAAGGGTGTTTCAATTAAATAATACTTTGTAAATATTAAATTCAATTATGAGATTAAATGTAAAATCACAAGAAATAAAACCATAACATTTTCACAAGTAATTTCAAGGCCAATTGTCTCAATAATTTAAGTATATAGCAAAAGACATTATCATAAAAATTTTAAGGTAAGTTGTATCTAAAAACCCTGGTAAATCATAGACAATAATATACGATAGAAAGTTAATAAAAAAAAATAAAAAAACAATCAACTAATCGTTGATGAGTCGAACCACTCACTTCCATTTTGAAACTACTTGCTCATAACCAGTAAATTAAGGAGATTTATATTTAATTATATACTCATAAAAGTTATTTATCTGATTTTGGAGCCCCACTAATTAAGGGGTCACACGCAGTCACTCAACTTGTACCGCCTTTCCGCCGCCCCTGTTTGTCGGTCTAGCTCAATCTAAATAGAAAATTTTTCGAATCATTTTTCGACACCTCAATCTAACTATTTCCTCCTTTTCCTATTACTAGGGAAGCCTACGCACGCGATACAACTAGCATTCGTAGGGGAGTTATACATTCGAACCTCAAAGTTTACGTACTTTGAGTTGTTGTTGAATTATACTTGTCTTAGGTCGATCAATAAGAGATTATATCTTAATTTATGAAATTGTAAATACATGTTTTGTGTTATGATTATTTATTTTGAAAATGATCATATATATTATAACTCGCCAATGTACGCATTACTATATAAAAAGGCAATCAAATCTATTGCATCATTCTATAACTACAATAGGAGTATTATGGAGAGGACAAAACCCTCATTGAACACCCTGGCACAAGGCTATGTGAATTAGTATATTTCCCTGCAATTCGATAGTCTTTGGACCATATAATAGAGGAGATAGCATTTATGAGCTACGAGTATTTAACTGATGATGTATGAGTATGTCTTAAGCTTTCCTATAATCATAAACTATAAGCTTTTCCTAGGATAAAAATCGAGCCAATGACATAGTAACTAAAGCAAAATACATCTTCAAACATTCTCTTAATCAAAAGCATAAGACTATACTACCTCATATGTAAGACATAATTTTGGAATTTTTTTACTTTTTTTCGCCCAAAAATAAAAACTGTCGAAATGTTTACCATGGTCCCTAATACTCGTCGGGCATCCAATTAGGTGGGTGAAACCATCCAATTTGGCTTTAAATGACCAATTTACCGGTTTCCAACTTGCACCAATTTCATTAACTCAACCCTACCATGAACATTTATAATAACAAATAATGATCATATATAGTTCCAAACAAGCATTATATGACCCCGAGATATATCCCCTAAAATTTCAAGACTTTTTAACACCAGGTCCCGAAAACTCCAAAATTGCTCAAAAGTGTGGATATAGGCATATAGCCTTCAATTTTGGAATTTTTTGACTTTTTTTTGCCCGGAAATAAAAATTGCCGAAATGTTTACCGTGGTCCCTAATACCCTCTGGGAGTCCAATTGGTTGGGTGAAACCATCCAATTTGCCTTTAAATGGCCAATTTACCGATTTACAACTTGCACCAATTTCATTAATTCAAGCCTACCACGAACATTTATGACAACATATAATGATCATATATGTTTCCAAACGGCATTATATGACCCCGAGATGTATTCCCTAAAATCTCAAGGTTTTTCGACACCGTACCCAATCTCCAAAATTTCTCAAAAGCGTGGATATAAGCCTTCAATTTTAGAATTTTTTTTTACTTTTTTTTGCCCGTAAATAAAAATTCCCAAAATTTTTTACCATTATCCCTAATTCCCAGCCTCCGAAAGTCCAATTAGGTGGGTAGAACCATCCAATTTGCCTTTTAATGGGGAATTTACCGGTTTACAACTTACACCGATTTCATCAACTGAAGCTTATCTACCACGAACATTTATGACAACAAATAAAGATCATTTGTGGTTTAAAACAGTATTATATGACCCCGAGATGTGTCCTCTAAAATCTCAAAACTTTTCGACACCGGGCCCCGAAACCTCAAAAAATTATCAAAAAGCGTGGATATTAGCCTTCTATTTTGGAATTTTTTTTTACTTTTTTTCGCCCGAAAATAAAAATTGCAGAAATATTTACCATGGTTCCTAATACCCTCCGGTAATCCAATTAGGTGGTTGGAACCATCCAATTTGCAATTAAACGGCTACTTTACCAGTTTCCACATAAGCAGTTCCCATAACTATTATTTGCAGTCTTACAGTATGGGCTCAGGCCATTAGTTTTATCGATGCAATTATCGGCAACGACAAGGTTGGTGCTCAAACTGAAAACTAGTAGGATCAACAGAAGAGTTGAAGGGGAGAAACAAGGACGACGAACGAACAGAATGTTACTCTTACTCATGGTGTTTACCTCTCTCGTATGATCGATTTAATTTCTTATAAAAATGGAAAAAATAAGTGTATTGTGTAGTATGTGATTGGGAGGTTACTTCTGAAGATATAAAATATCAAATGAAGCTTATATAGTGAATTTGATCTCATTAATTATGTAAATAGTACTTGACCCACCAATTATTTTATGTACTTTGTACAGCTTTTTCTAATACTCACTTATATATGGTCTTTTATTTGATAAATTCGGCTTCATCTTTAGTGAATAGTAAAGGCAACAAGCTTCACCATTGTTGATTCGCCAAAAAGTGTAGAAAGTTAGTTTAAATAAAATACAATATTGTACAAGACTACAAGTGAAATTTGTTGAAGGATTAATAAAAATAAGGCAAAAACCTTACTGAGTGAGCATGCATATTAATTATTAACTTTGATGATACAGTAATAGAGTAGTTTCATTCAAAACTTTTTATAAATAGTCATTTTATTTTAATACGCGTATAATATTAGTTTTCATGTGCCTAAAAATATCATTTTACTTTTCATGTGGTCGTCGGTGCAGCCGTATAGATGGGACATTTGGTGCACCCAATCTCACGGAAGCCAAGGACCAATGATATTGATCAGAATACTTATCTTGGGATGAAAATTGAAGTCATAAATTAGAAAAAATTAAAAATCACTTTACGGCGACTGACGCTTGCAGTCTACTACGGAGTATAATATCAGCAATGTACATAACTTAAGATGAAACTATCCACATTCAGTACGTACACAAAATAAAATAATAATTAAAAAAATGCTAAACTTATTGCAATCCTTCTCCTACATTATTAGCCTTATTACACTAACAGCCCTACTAATCACACCAAGCAGTTGCAAGACTAACAATTACCTCATCAACTGCGGATCACCCACCACCACCTCTGCGGATAACAAAACATGGTACACCGACGAGGACTCAACCTTCGCGCCTTTAACAGCCAACAAAGATGCCACGAAAGTAGCCCACGTCACCAATGAGGATCCATCCTATTCAGGCAAACCCCCTTGTAGCGGAGCTCGCATTTTCCATTCACCTTTCACTTATTCCTTCCCCATCTCGCCCGGCCCTAAAATCGTGCGCCTTTACTTCTACACTTCAGCCACCTACGACAATACCTCCGTTGATAACTTCTTTCTAACTCTAAAGGCCGACGGAGGCAATGGTTCCTTCACCCTTTTAGGTAACTATAGCGCTTATCTTCACCAGCAATTCTTCAAGAACTCTTTTCCTGATCCTGTTATTGGGAAAGAGTTCCTTGTTATGGCTACGTCCTCGCGGCTCAAACTTACCTTTTCACCCACATTGACGGGTTCTTTGGCCTTTGTCAATGGCATTGAGATTGCCGCGGTGCCAGACAACCTCTACGATTATTTCAACCCCCAATCTTCTGATGAAACATTGTCTTCCAACAGGTATACAAAGTTTCGGACTCTAGTAGATTAAAATTAAATAAACACTGTATTTTTATTTGTTCATTCTTTGGTAGTTGACATATTTTAAATTTCGACACTATTCATAAATTCTACTTTAATTTAATTTAGAATTTTGATAAATATAGTGCAATGTGAATTTGTAAAAATTGTTCTAATATATGTTTTCAAAATGTCACCTTATTAATTGTAACTTTTACCAATTAATGATTGAAAATAATAATGGGTGAACTTGTACATTGATAACCATAATAAACGAAAGAATAAACTAAAAAAACAAAGGAAATGCTCTCTCCGTTTTTAAATACTTGCTCTATTTGCCTTTTTCGGTCGTTTTTAAATACTTGCTTTATTTCTTTTTGGAAAATTTGTCAAAAATAACACGACCTTTGGCCGGTCTTCCCTAAATAACACCACCTTTTGATTATTCCACAATAACACCACCTTTCCTATACTTCTTCCCAAAATGAAACAAAATTATGGGTGACCTGATGCAGCAGGTAAACTTGATGACGTGGCCTGTATGTTGGGGTAAAGTCAAGGATTGACTTAAATTCCCCCTCCCCTTAGCCTACGTGGAATATAACCGTTAGGTTATTTCCACTTTCTCTATAAAATATCCCCCTACCCTGTTCTTTTCCCCTGTTCTTCTCCTCTTTGTTTCTTCCCTTTTTATTTTTTTTCTGTTCGTTCTTTCTTTTTCCATCTTCTTTTTCCATTCTTTGAACTGAGCATGGCTGCTAGGAGGTCTAACTCATACGCATCAGGTTCATCCTCGAGCAACATCAGGGTTGGGAATGCGCAAGTTCGCTGCAATAATTGTGGGAAAAAAACTCTAATTAAGATAGTGAGAAAAGGCCCTAATTTTGGGATGAAGTTCTATGGTTGTCCTATGTGGCCAGTAAGTTAAATCTAACTTTGTGTTGAATTGTGGCAAATGGATTGTTTGTGTATTTATTTTGTTTATTGATTTGTAATTTGTGTAGGACACTCAGTGCGATTTTTTCAAATGGGTAAATGAGCACACTGATGTTGAAGAGTACCAGTTCAAGTTGTTGGAAAAGGATACTATCATATGTGAATTAGAGGTTGAACAAAATTTCAGAGATGAAAAAATAAAGAAATTGCAGTTGAAGAAAGCTAAGTTGGAGGAAGAATTGAAAGAAATGAAGAAAGAAGTCATTGAAATGAGGATTGAGTTAGAGAAATTGAGTAGGACTGGAAAAACTTTGTTTTTGGCAATGTTTGTTTCTTTGATGTTGTTTGTTGTTGTTTTTTTTTTTAAATAGTTTGACTCATAACTAGGGGCTGTAATGGATGTGTTATGGATAAGCTATATTGAATAATGTATGGAATTTGGTTAGTTTTTGTTTACAATTTGCACACCTGTTTTGACAGCACTTGTATAATCTTTGATGATAGCAAATTTTGCAAAAAATGACATAAAAAATAGGCATAAAAAATGACATAAAAATAGGCATAAAAAATGACATAAAAATTAGGCATGAAAATGACATAAAAAATGACATTAAAATTAGGCCTTTGACATAAAAGTTGACATAAACTGATCACAGTAGTTTGCTAATACATCAAAAGAGGCCCAGCATTGTTTAATAGCACTTGTTCAAAGTGCACAACCACATAAAAAAAACACAGCATGTTTGTTTAACAGAAACAAATGAAAATAGTACTAGTTCCATGGACTAAAACATAAGTACACAAAAGTTTCATGATTCTTCACGCATAAACCACAGAAAAGACTTCAGCTCCATCAAGGATTCAGGCTGCACAAGGACTGATGCATCATAGGTCAGATATAGATCTTGCCCTTGTTGCTGGAACCTGAGACATAAAAAAATTGGTAAGAAATTGACAGAAAGGCATGAAATTGGCAAAAAAAAATTTTAAAAAATACACAAAAAATTCACAAAGCTGCATCAGCTTACCATTGGGTTTCCATCATCACCAAACAAGACACCAATTCCAATTATTGACTTTGCTCTCCCTTTACCCCTAGCCCTTCCTCTCCCTTGTCCTGGAACTGGTGCCTCACCAGATTCAAAGCCTCTCTCTGCAACTCCCCTTCCTCTGCCCCTCCCTCTTCCCTGAGCTGCAGATTGGGATCTAGTAATGGTCTGAGACACACCTCTAGACCCCTCACCAGAGAGAATGAGCCTTCCACCCCTTCCTAACTGACTGGGTTGTGCAGAAGTGTTGTGATGGGCAGAGGTTCCTGTTGCAGTTGGGCTTGTTGCTGGAGTTGAAGATGAAGCTAACTGGGATTGTTGTGTTGGTACAGGTGTTGCTGCAGGTCCTTTTGGTCTTCCCTTAGGCTTTTTTGCAGGTGGTGCTATTGCTTCATAATCCTTCTCTTGACAGCCCCTCTTGTTGTGCCCCTTCTTGTTGCATTTGGAGCATGTCATCTTAATGTCTGACCTACTTAGAGAACCTGGCTTCTTAGGATTCTCAAGGGGGTGCTTGATCCTGTTCTTTCTGGGTCTGCCAGGACCTATCTTGATAGGTGGGGGGTCCAAATTACATAGAATCATTGGCCAATACTTCTCCCCTTCACAAGGAGGAATGGACCCACTATACACCTTCTTATAAGTTTCCACTTTGTAGCAGTCATCAACATAAGCCTCAGGTTGTCTATTTTTTTAAAAAAATGCAAGCAATAGCATGGCAGCATGGAATGCCTACCATATTCCACTTTCTACAACTACAACTCCTACCAACTAAGTCTACATTGACATGGTCATAGTAAAATCTCACATTAAACTTACTCTCATATGAAGGTAGTACATCACAGTTTGCTGCCTTTTCTTTCTCTTTCTCTAACCTAGCTTATACCCTAGGACAAATTACAGAAGTCCATTTCTCCATTTCTTCTCTTTTTTTTTTACTAACCTTTGCATCAAGGCAACCCTAATATCCTCAAACATGAAAATTAAGTGCTTAGTCCTAGCATTAATGATGTAAGCATTAAATGTTTCAGCCATATTGTTTGTGATAGCATCAGTTTTGATACATGGGTTCATGAATGCTCTACAAAAGAACTTAGGGTTATACCTCTTGAATGCAAGAGCAGCCTCTGGATTTATTTCAGTCAGTTTTTCTATTGCATCATTGAAATCAGCTTCATTGTAGCATTTGGCTATCTTCCAGAACTGCAGCTTCATCTCCTCTCCTTTATATGTCCTGTGCCAAAGGGCATAAATATGCCTGGCACAGTGCCTATGCTCTGCCTTAGGGAGCACCACAGCAACAACACTAAGTATAGCCTACAAAAAACAGCATCAAACACCATAGCATTACATACATTTATAATCAATGAATTAAGAAAACCAAACAAATGAAATAAGCATAAAGTGTCACCTGATGCTCATCTGAAATCACAGCAACCCCTTCACCATCCCCAAGGTCCAAACATGACTTGAGATGGTTGAAGAACCACTCCCATGACAGACTGTTTTCCCCTTCCACCACAGCCCAACAAATAGGATACATTTGCTCATTAGGGTCCCTTGATACAACACTCAAGATCTGACCCCCTAGGAAAGTCTTTAGAAAAGCTGCATCAACACATATCACTCCCCTACATCCTGCCTTCCACCCCTCTCTAACACCATCAAAACATGTGAATAACCTTTGAAACATTAGGGTAGAAGTATTGGGTTGTGGAGCAACTACCAACTTCAACACAGTCTGTGGACTTTCACCTTGCAATGCCTTTAAGTATCTCTCAACCTTCATGTAATGCTCTTTCATAGAGCCATGCAACAGCCTGTGAGCCCTATACTTGACTTTGTATGCAAAGTCTCTAGACACAATCATTTTGTAAGCTCTTCTTACAGTTTCAACAATTTCTTTACTGGCCAATGTGGCCTAGCTCTGAAAACCTCTAGCAACTTCTTTGCCACCCAAGTAGTTTTAAGTTGCCTATTCTTACTCATGTTCCTATGGCATGTATGTGAATCAACTGCAGTCTTCACCATCCATGTTGAATCCCTTGAATGCATTGAACAGTACACATAAAAGGGGCAATCTCCAACACATTTAACTCCTAACCTCTGCTTGTCTTTCCAACTCACAGTGTATTTCAAATCCCTCCCCTTGCATCACTGCATATTTAGTTACAACATCCTTAAAGTCTGTATTGTTTGCAAATCTTTGACCTACCTTCCATTTAAACTTGGTGAAATCACCATCAGGCCTCACTACCTCCCCCTTAACACCTTCTACCTCATCATCACTGCCAGTTGGGGTGTCAATGTCTTCATCATCATCACAATCACTTCTCAAACCTCCCTCATATTCTACTTCTTTGCCAACACCACCATCATCAACTACCTTCCCCTCGCAGGCTTCCTTTTCCAACTGCTCAGCTAATTTAAGTATCCTAGAGTTACAATCCTTAACTCTATCCCTTGCTTCCCTTAGCTCATCATCACTCTCATTAGTTTCTGCATCAATGAATTGAGTTTCTTCTATATCTTCAGCTGCCTCAGCTTTTAGATCTTTAGGACCCTCATCACCATCACCATCTACACCCTTATCTTGATTCCCTCCCTCACCTTCTCCATCATCCTCAGGGTCATATGGTGGATCTTCTCCATCACTAGACTCACCATCAGAACCAACTAAATCTCTCCAGTTCAAAGGGTTGTCTGGCCTACTATCCTCCCAATCATAGTCTTCCACAAAATTTGTGTCTACAGTAGGCAAACTAGCAGTAGAGGCAAAGTCTAAATATGGGAATTGAGAAAGGTTTGGAAACTCAGTTTGACTAAAGGTAGGAATCTCATAAGAGGGTAAGGGGGCTTCAGGTTCTTTGTGCTTGGGATTATATCTGTTATATTAATAGTGGTGGTTGGGTCAGTGTGTTGTGATGAAGATGTAGGTGGGTTTTGGGGAAGGTAGGCATCTTTTTTAAAAGATGATGTGGTGGCTGCTTTTGGTGATGATGTGGCAGCATCTTTCTTTTGACCAGGACAAGTGTTTGGGGGTGTGAACAACTTTGTCTGTGGTCCCTTCTTGGGAGTCATTTTTTTTTCTTTTCTTGGATTTAGTTGGGGGAATTTCAACTATTTTTCTGCTGTTTTGGATTGGGTAGTGCCAACATCACTTTCCTTTGGAACAGGTTGACTCACACCAACTTCCTTAGTTTCACTAGGCTCAATATGTGCATGAAGTGTGTCATAATCATACTGCATAGCATACACAACAATACCCCTATTTTGAACCCCTAACTCACTCATCACTCTACATTCTTCATCCCCATGGATTACTCTCAAACCTTTGTCCACACTCAACCCAGGAATTTGGTAAAACAGTTGATTCACCCAATCCATCCCACTTTGCTTCCCAAACTCTAAAAACTCCCAATAACAGAGTTCATCTGGGTCTATAAGAAAATTAGTGCACTCCCCACCCTTATACACCAATTCACCATTCTTACCCAATTCAAATTCACCCCCATGCAAGAATCTGACAGTCAAACTGTCAAAATTCTTACTCTTTGCAACCTATAATTAGACACCACAATTAGGCTACAAACAACAGTGCATACATCACATCAATACTACACCAAATCCGCAATCCTACGTACATCAATAATCTAACTAATCAACAAACATTCATCACAACAAGCATTTTAAAAAAATATATATACCACTGATTCCTCAAATTGCCCAGCACAATAATAACAAAGTAAACAAACTAAATTGCATAATTAATCACTTCAAATTGAAATTAAAATGCATCCAATTCATAATCCAAAACACCACAATGAATTTCAAAGTATCTAAACAAAAAAAAATCGTACCTTTTTCTTAGGCATTTACACAAAATATCGAAAATTTACTATCTTCAATCTGCAACAATCGTACTCAATCAACCTCCAAAGTTTCCGCAATTAATTTTTTACCTTCAATTGAATTATGATGCCTTTGTTTTTCAGAAAGAAGAATTGGAGATAGAGTGAAATTGAGAGGGAAATGAATTAAAGAGGGAAACAGAGAGTAGTTGAGGCATTTAATTCCACGTAGGCTAAGGGGAGGGGGAATTTAAGTCAATCCTTGACTTTACCCCAACATACAGGCCATGTTATCAAGTTTACCTGCTGCATCAGGTCACCCATAATTTTGTTTCATTTTGGGAAGAAGTATAGGAAAGGTGGTGTTATTGTAGAATAATCAAAAGGTGGTGTTATTTAGGGAAGACCGGCCAAAGGTCGTGTTATTTTTGACAAATTTTCCTTTCTTTTTTTGGAAAGGTTTTAAAATATTTAATTAATTTCTCTCATCAAGTGGACCCAATAATATTAATTCCATATTCCCTATCCTTCAATTCTCTCCACTACTTATGGTTTTTTTTTCATTTTTATTCTTCCACCAATCCTGGTACCTCTATATTTTATTACTTTCTCCAATTTTTTCCTAAAACTCTGCGCATTGAGAATAGAAGCAAGTATTTAAAAATAGAGGGAGTACTTCGTAATGTATTTATACATATTTAAGTAGTAAAGGACACTTCATATATATTTGTATGTTTGGTATTTCAATCCCTTTGATGATTATATTTGAAACAACTAAATTTTTCACAAATAAAGTAATTCAAAAAAAATAAAAAAATCTTCCCTCAGAATCAAATTAATGAATCAAATACGAGTACTTGTATAATCTAATAAATACCTTCAACCTCCCTTTATACATGCTTTGCAATGTTTGGAAATTTACAATATTTACTCGTATATTATTCTATTTGACCTATTTGTTTAGCAAAATATAATCACCCTATCCCAATTTAAATCTTCATTGTACCTAGCTAGGTTTTTACATTTTTGGAATTTAGAGATATAATTTGTTGAAACTATACATTGACAACCGTAAAAACTAAAAATGCGTTGCAACTAATTGAGAACGGATGATTGAAATATTTATTTATATAACCTAATACAATTAATCTAAAGGAATTTTTGACAATTACCATCTACTATTTTTTCAATTTTAGCAATTACAACCTACTATTAATTTTTTTTTTTTTAAATTACCACCTACTCTTTTATGAAAATCAAGTGAGATATGAGAAAATGGAGGGAAAAGAAGAGGAAAGGTAATGTTTTATTAATTTGTGTAGGTGATGCTTATGACCCTTCAAATCATGGAGGATTGAAGATGGTGGAACAAGACAAGAATCTGTTGAAAAACATTGAAAGTGAAATTGGATCTAAAGTGGTGCTAAAGATATGCGAGCTACAAATTATTGGAGGACAAACAGTGTATTGTTGTCTTACATATAAATGTTACAATAATAAAGACGCTTGTATGCGAGATTATAATAAAAATCATTGTATGAAGGCATGATAACAAGTTTTATATAATAGTAAATCATAAATAATATAAAATAATGAGAACAAATTTCTTGATAGAGTATAAAACATATTCCTGAGCCTCAACCATCATGCCCAGGAAGATATTTTATACTCTATCATTTCTCATAATCATTATATACTCTTTTCTTTTATAATAAATAAAGATTAATAGTACGGAGTACTATTTTGTATTTGATGATGCCTCTCCCAAGTAAAATAGTTGCCCATATTAATATGATTGTATTGAAATCAATCTTGCTCTCGAGTAATAGTTGGTATAATCATGGGAGAATCATATCTTATTTCATCGTAAATCTATCGAACAATCTAGTTACTTGATGGTGTATTGCATATCAAGGCTGAATTGACAATTTGACAATAATCACTTGCTTGATGCTAATTAGATGGCCAACTTGTTACAACTTACTGTTATGTTAGTGAATTATGAAATTATGGTCACTACTTTTATAATGCAAATGATTTGGTCAACGCCGGAAAAATTTAGTCAACTCTCACTTTCCGACCAATGGTAATATCTTACAACTTTTAGCTTTTATAAGGTAGTTTATTACAACATTTTTTTATAAGGTAGTTTCTCGCAAAAAAAATTGTTTTAAAAGGTAGTTTCTCACAAAATGTCCAAAATAAAACTATTGTATATTTTTTTTTTGAAAACAATAAAACTATACTCATACTTAGTATTTACTGCCGGTATACCACTATGATATGTTACAGCCTCCATTTTTTCATACTTGCTCCATTTCTCCATGGCGTAGTTTTAGGAGAAATTGGATAAAATAATAAAATATACAGATAATGGGGTTAGTGGAAGATAAATTAGAGGAGAGAGAATTTAAAAATAATTAGTTGAGAGAAATGAATTAAATATTATGAAAGGTTTCCAAATAGGGAAATGGAACAAGTATTTAAAAACGGTCGTAAAAAAAAAGTGGAGCAAGTATTTAAAAACGGTGGAGTAATGTTAAATTACGGAGTTATGCCTTGTTTGTAAGTCAAGATTTACAATTTTGATCACTTTCCCAAACAATGATTATCACCAACTTTTGTAGTTTTGTAGTACTATGTTCTTGTCATTAACAATAAGAAAACGTACTAGCCAGTCAGATCAAGGCCAAGATTTTAGGGAAGAAGACTATTGTGCCCGTGACATTTTTTGTATGAACGTGTTTATGTTGTTTGTCGGCAAAGGCGGGGCAAAGAATTTCAGGCCCTGTGTGATTTTTAAACTTGGGCCTCCTTTTTTATAATTTAAAAGGGTATTTTAATAAAATACTCTCTCCGTTTCAATATGATAGTTTCATATGTAATCAATCACATAAAATAAGAAAAGGATAATATTTGGAATCTAACATTAAATTAAAAAAAAACAATTCATAAATAGTTTTGCGTTATTTAATTTTTTTAATTTTTTTTAGGAAAGTTTTAATCATATTTGCATAAATCAAGGGAGTAATTTCTTTACTTAGAGTCATGTCATTAATTCACAATCAATTAATATAACCAATCAGAATTTAATATGAATAAAATAGGAAATAAAAACTAAGTTAAAAGTGGAATACATTCAATATGGGTATATCTTTTTGAAACGCCAAAAATAGTATATGGGACTAACAAATTTAAACGGAGGGAGTAATACTTTGTAAATGAGGAAATCCAAATTGATATCCTATATCAACAAAATTCGTTGATATAGGGGCAGCATTGTCATTTCATTCATTAAATGAAGGTCAAATGTGGAAGAAAGTTGAAAACCCCTAAAACCCCGTTTTATGTTTAACATTTTCAGATGTGGGGTCTTTACCTTCTTCCAAACCATAAATTGTCTCCATCTTTGTCATAGAGAGAAACAAAAAACCAAGCTCACATAGTACATGAATGGCGAAATCGAAAAGCACGAACAACTTCAATGGAGAAGGAAGCAAACCTTGCCCTTAGGGTTAACCATGCCCCAAGATTTTAGGGAAGAAGACTATTGTGCCCGTGACATTTTGTGTATGAAAGTGTTTATGTTGTTTGTCGGCAAAGGCAAGGCAAAGAATTTCAGGCCCGTGTGATTTTTAGACTTGGGCTTCCTTTTTCATAATTGTTGAGCCTTTTGGTTTTGATGGACAAATTGACAAACTCGACTAATGAATGTTTTGAGTCTTTGGTGAATAAAGGGTTCAAGCAAAGTTCGTTCCGGAGTAGGAACTTGGATGCGGAGTAGCATTCTCTAAAAAGCCTCATGCAAATCTCACGTTCTAGTTTTAATTGTGAGCACTCAATAATATAAAGTCGGAAAGGAACTCAATGACTGATGTTATTAAAAAGACTACTGGAATAAAAGTTATTTTTAAAAGATAATTTCTTAAGGAAAAAGATAATTTATAAAAGTTTTATCTAGTAATTTAATTTCGAATAAAGATAATTATCGAAGATAATTATCTAGTGGTTTTAATATAAATAATTAAATTATCTTTTCAAATAAAATCCTTTTTAAAATAAAATCTTTTTAAACAAACTTTTGATAAAGTTAGCAAGCAGTTCTCTTTGTGAAAATCGCTGATTATACGGTTTATCATAGCTAATGTTTATCAAGTTGTTGAGATAGTGGATTAGTGAGATAAGGCTAGGAAACCTCCTTCATGATCACCATCTGTCAAGATAACTCCACAAGTTGTTAGTGGGGTGTTGGCATGTGGACGTGATTATAGTGGAGGTTAATGACTAAGCCTTCTCTATAAATACTCATGCAAATTATCTCAGCAAAACATAACTCTTGAGCATAAAAATTCCAGTAGCCATCTAATAACATAAAGAGAGTTATTATCCTTCTTATATTCTTGAGTGCAATAGGTATTTGTAATCACAGATTGTATTCAAGTACTTTGGGGTTGGGATTGTGAGTTTTTGTAAAGTGAGGTCAAGGAAGCTTCGCTGCTGAATGCTTCTGTGAGAGTTGGGAACAAGTTCCTAATTTGTGGAACTTGTTAACGGGTTTGAATCTTCACTTGTAAAGAGTTTGATTACATAGTGGAAATTTAGAAAAGCCTATATCTTCTCTCGTCATTATTTCATTTAGTTAAATTCCGCTAAAGTTTTTAGATTTCACCTCAAATACAATTCACCCCCCCTCTTGTATTAGCCAGTTAGACTTTCAGTTGGTATCAGAGCAGGAACTTAGAGTACGCAGGCAACCCTGTTGAGTAAGTTCCTGGGAAAATGGCTTACACAGAGGAAAAGGAATTCGGGAGTACATCCATTCAAAGGCCTCCATACTTCAACGGCAAATATTATCCTTATTGGAAGGATAAGATGGAAATCTTCATCCAAGCAGAGAACTATCAGGTATGGCGGATTATACAAGTAGGAGATTACGAAATTACGAAAACGAATGCTAACAATGAGGTAATCCCTAAACCTATGGATGAATATGAAAAAACTGATTTCGAATAACTAGAAATGAATGCTACTGCCAAAAAGTTTCTACTTTGGGGACTTGGACCCGATGAACATACTCGTGTCAAAGGGTGCAAATCCGCAAAGGAAATTTGGGATCTTCTGGAAGTTACACATGAAGGAACGTCAGATGTTAAACGTTCCAAAATAGACATTCTTTTATCTCAGTATGAGCGCTTTGAAATGGGAAACAAAGAATCCATTAAAGACATGTTTACTCGATTTAAAAGTATTACTAACGAACTAACGTGTCTTGGTAAGATAATTCCTATAGATGAGCAGGTCAGAAAGGTCTTAAGAAGTCTTCCAGACAACGACAGATGGAGAGCAAAGGTTGCAGCTGTGCAGGAATCAAAAGACTTCACCAAGTTCAATCTGGAACAGCTTGCGGGTTCCCTCATTACCCACGAGATCCAGTCGAACAATCGGACTCAGGAGACTGTCAAAAGTCAAGGGCTAGCACTAAGAGCTAATGAAGAATCCGAAGAGAAGTCTGACATTGATGAAGAAGAAGCTGCAATGTTGGTGAGAAGGCTGAAAAAATTCTACCGTAACAACAAGTTTTTAGACAAGAAGAAAGGATACAGTAAAAGAAATCAGGAATCCAAAGCCAAGTCTTCTTGTCACAAATGTGGAAGCACCAACCACTTCATCAAAGAATGTCCATTATGGGAATCTGAGAAAGGCAAAGGAAAAGAAGCTGATCAAAACAGAAACTCCAAGCCTAACTTTTCTAAAACAAATTTCAGGAAAGCAATGATTTCCACGTGGGGAGAATCAAGTTCCGAAGAAGAGGAACAGGAACACACAGACGATGAAGTAGCAAATCTCTGTCTAATGGCAAAGCATGATGATGAGGTAGCCATTCAACCTAGTTATTTGAAATCTCTCTCAAAGGATAAGTTAATCTCTTTATTGTTAGAAACCTTATATGAATATAAAGAATTATGTGCAAAACTAAGGCAAGCCGAAAAGGCAACTGGAATTTGTAGAGATCATGTTAAGTATCTGAATAGCTTAAGAAATGATGTTCAAGGCAGATTCTTTGAATTGTTAGATAAAAATATTATGCTAAAAGAATCCCTTGAAAGAGTCAAGAGTGAGAATATCATGCTGAATATTGAATTAACTCAATATAAAATGCTGTGTACTAACATTGATTCTTGCAGGTCTACTGAAGTTCCTTTAATCATGTTTAATAATGAACTAGAGCATGTTAAGAAAGAGATAAAGGATACTAATGATAAAAATGAAAAACTAGAAAAGGACCTAGAAATTGCAAGAAAAAACAAAAATACAGCAAGCACGGGTGTTCCCAAGTGGGTAAAGGAAGCTCAGACAAAAAGAACAGAAGGTCTAGGCTATGTTCATAAGAAGAAGTCCACTGGAAAGAAAAAGAAGTATGCGAATTTACCTAGTGAGACCATTTGTTCTTTTTGTGGTAAAAAGGAACATCGCAGTGAAGAATGTACTAAGAAAGCAAATCAGTACAATAAGAATGTGAACTATGTTTGGCAGAAGAAAACTGATTCAAATGTGTCAACACAGGAACCCATGAATGAAAGGGTTCCTGCTACTAACCCTTAATTTCTTTTGCAGGTCGCAGTGAGGGGGAACAACCAGTGGTACCTCGATAGCGGTTATTCTAAGCACATGACAGGAGATGAATCCATATTTCTCTCACTGACGGCCTATACAGGGGGAACAGTGACCTTCGGAGACAATAAGAAAGGCAACATTGTTGCTGTTGGCAAAGTAGGAAGGTCAAGTTCCCATGCAATTGACAATGTATTTTTAGTCGAGGGTTTGAAGCATAATCTACTCAGTATTTCTCAGTTTTGTGATAAAGGAAACTCTGTAAGCTTTTCTTCTGAAAAATGCAAAATCATCAACAATAACACTGGAAAAATCGTTTTGGAAGGAACTTGTAAAGGGAACACGTATACCGTGGACCTTAACAATGTTCCAAAATACAATCTATCTTGTTTAAGTGTTATTGAGGATGATCCACTTCTATGGCATAAACGTTTTGGACATGCTAGTCTTTCATTGCTTGACAAATTAAGGTCAAAGGACTTGGTAATCGAACTACCTTCTATCAAGTTCCTAAATGACAAAATCTGTGAAGCCTGCATCAAAGGAAAGCATGTTCGATCATCATTTAAATCAAAGAAAATGGTAAGCACCACAAAACCATTGAAACTCATTCATATGGATTTGTGTGGCCCCGTTAGAATTCAAAGTAGAAGTGGAAAAAGATATGTCTTAGTTCTTGTGGTTGATTATTCTAGATTTACATGGGTCATATTCTTACATAGTAAAGATGAAACTTTTGATATGTTTATGACTTTCTTGAAAAAGACACAAAAATCAATAGGTAATCAACTTATTCATATGAGAACTGACCATGGTATGGAATTCGAAAATTCCAAGTTTGATGAATTTTGCAGGGAACAGGGAATAAGTCACAATTTCTCAGCGCCAAGAACACCACAACAAAATGGTGTGGTTGAGAGGAAGAACCGAACATTGGAAGACATGGCAAGAACGATGCTAATAGCAAGTGGACTACCAAGGAACTTTTGGGCAGAAGCCGTCAACACAACATGCTATATTATCAACCGGGCCATGCTTAGACCAATGTTGGACAAGACACCTTATGAACTGTTAAAAGGGAGAAAACCTAACATTGCTCATTTAAGAGCCTTTGGATGCAAATGCTTTGTTCACAATAATGATAAAAGAAATCTTGGAAAATTTGATGAAAGGAGTGATGAAGCAGTCTTTTTAGGATATGCATCTAATAGTAAAGCTTATAGAGTTTACAATAAGAGGACTATGTGTGTAGAAGAAAGTATACATGTGATTTTTGATGAAACTAATAATTATGATTGTGTACAGGAATATGAAGATGGAGATTTTGAAATTGGTCTCACTCGTTCAACAGACCAAGATGAAGAATTAATTCCCAGAAAGCAGCCTGTTCGAATTACTGAAAATGCTGAAAAAGGAACCTACTGGAGTTCCAAATAATGCTGAAGCTTCTGTTCAAAATACAGAAGAAACAGAAAACACAGAAGGTGAAGTAAATGCAGAAGCAGAACACCATGAAGAAATGGAAGAAAAAGCAACCCAAAATAACACTTTTATACCAGCTCAATCATTTCAACCAAAGCCATGGAAACATCAAAGGTCACACCCCCTGGATAAAATTAAAAGTGACCTAAGCAAGGGAACTCAGACGAGATCCCAACTGAGAAACTTTTGTGCATTCAACGCCTTCTTATCAACACTGGAACCTCGAAATCACAGAGAAGCCTTGGAAGATGCTGATTGGATTGTTGCCATGCAAGAGGAATTAAATGAATTCGAAAGAAACAAAGTGTGGCACCTTGAACCCAAACCAACAAATCAAAAGGTTATTGGTCTCAAATGGGTGTACAGGAATAAGCTAGATGAACATGGCACAATTGTAAGGAACAAGGCAAGATTGGTTGTCAAAGGCTACAATCAACAGGAAGGTATCGATTTTGAGGAGACTTTCGCTCCTGTAGCTAGATTAGAAGCAATTCGTATTTTAATTGCATTTGCTGCATTTATGGGTTTTAAACTTTATCAAATGGACGTCAAATGTGCCTTTTTAAATGGTTTTTTTAAAGGAAGACGTCTATGTTGAACAACCACCTGGATTTGAGGATCCAAACTTTCCTAACCATGTTTTTAAGCTTGATAAAGCATTGTATGGATTAAAACAAGCTCCAAGAGCATGGTATGAAAGACTTTCTAAATTCCTTTTACATAATGATTTCAAAAGAGGAAAAGTTGATAAAACTTTGTTCTTAAAATCAAAAGGAACTCATTTATTAATTGTACAAATTTATGTTGATGATATTATTTTCGGTGCAACTAATGGATCCTTGTGCAAGTACTTTGCCGATTTAATGAGCAGTGAGTTTGAGATGAGCATGATGGGGGAACTCAACTTCTTCCTTGGGCTCCAAATTAAGCAAACTAACGAAGGAATAATGATCCATCAGCAGAAATATGTGAAGGAGTTATTGAAAAAATACAGTATGGAAAGCACAAAGATAAACCACACTCCCATGGGAACAACCACAAGGTTGGACCAAGACCCCAAGGGAACTTGTGTGGACCAAACAAAATACAGAGGTATGATTGGTTCCTTGTTATATTTAACTGCTAGCAGACCTGACATTTCGTTTAGTGTAGGTCTTTGTGCAAGATTTCAATCGGATCCAAAGGAATCGCATCTAACAGCCGTCAAAAGGATTCTACGATACTTAAAAGGGACGGAAGACTTGTGTCTGTTCTATCCAAAAAGTGACTCGTTTGACCTAAGAGGATATGCTGATGCTGACTATGCAGGAGATTTAGTAAATCGTAAAAGCACGTCAGGTATGGTCCAATTCTTAGGCTCTTGCATGGTTTCTTGGAGTTCCAAGAAACAAAACACTGTTGCTCTATCCACTGCCGAAGCAGAATATGTGGCTGTTGCTGCATGTTGCTCTCAATTGCTATGGATAAAACAACAGTTGCGTGACTATGGCATTATTTTAGAGTGCGTTCCTATTCATTGTGATAACACAAGTGCCATTTGCATCTCTAAAGATCCAGTACAACACTCTAAAGTTAAGCATATACATGTAAGGCATCACTTTTTGAAAGATAATGTTGAAAAGGGCTTAATTAAGCTAGATTTTATTTCTACTGAATGTCAAATTGCTGATATATTAACTAAGCCTTTAAGCAGAGACAAGTTTGAAAAGATGCGTGTGGAATTGGGGATGCTACGGCTCAAGTGATTTTTGTTTGGAACCCCTAAGGTAAAATCGGATGTAACTAACAACGCTATGCTCAATCTTGTGTGCATAACACAGCTGAAATTACCCAGGGGAAAGATTTGTGAAGTATTGAAAAGTCACTTATACATACTAATATGTTAAAAATATTGAGCCATGTTGTCTCAAGTTCCCTTTTCATCATTCTTTATTCTTTGTATTATGATCACGTAAATTATCATCATAATTTACGATCAATTTGCACTTACTTATCTTCTTAAATTTTTTTCCTTCTTGTTATTATCTTTTTTTTTTCTTCCTTATTTTTTATTCCTATTTTTTTTCCTTATTTTTTATTCTTATATTTTTCCTTCCTTATTTTTTATGTTCATTTTTTTTCTATTCCTCATACAATTCAAAAATACAAAAAGATTTTCTTTCGTAAGATAAGGAGCTAGTATATTCACTACTCCTTACTTTCCGTATAATTTCTTATCTTTTACACGTCTATCTTTTATTGTGATAAGTTTGAAAGTTGCAATTAATTCACCCTATTAAAATCCTACTACCCCTAAAACTACTCTACTACCTCACCATATAAACCGTCACTTTTTCTCACCCTTCCCAATTAATTTTTTTTTTTCTTTAACACTCCACCCTCATCAATCACATCAACTTAACTTCTCCATACACCCTCATAAAAACCGGACTTACTCTCTCTCCTTCCTATTCACACTATTCATCTTCTCCTTCCTTTCAACTCACCTTCATAACCATGAAAACAAACCTAAACTCAACACCGAAACCACCAAAAACCCGGAAACCTTCCTCTGCTGGCGGCTCCCCTGAACCAGTCCCACTTGCCGTCGTTCACCCTCAAGCTCCAACAAAGAGAAAGGCTACAACTGTGAAAGGAGGTGACAGAAAGAGGCGAAGCTCTCAAAAGTCTCCATCTTGGAACTACACTCACGGCTATCACATCAATTATGACTGGTGTACGGCAAGTAAGTTCTCCGAATTCATCTCCTTAATTGATTATCAAGAATGGGTGCATTTGTTCCAAAATTGTTCTCACTACCCAATTTACCCTAAGCTTTTGTTTGAATTCAAAAATACTTTCAAACACAACAATGGTGTATGCACGGCTACAGTCAAAGATACTCACATTCATTTTGATGTTGCATATTTAGGGAACTTGTTTCAAGTCCCCACCTCTGGCTATAGTTCGTACCTAAAACACAAACAAATTGTGCAAATTGGGCATTATGATGAGAATAGAATAATCAAATTTATAGGTGGAAACCCGAAAAGCAAGACTTCACATCATAACATACTCACTCCTCTTCACAAATTATTGTTCAATTTCACATGGAGAGGCATTGTTCCTCGTTTGCAAAAACGAAGCACATTATCCTTACTAGATGCAACCATCATCTTTTGTCTTGCTCGGAAAATAAAAATAAACTTTCCAAAACTGATGATTGAACATTTGGTTTTCTATGCTACTAAAACTACTATTCCATATGGATCTCTCCTTACTGTGTTGTTTAAGTCTTTTGGGATTGATGTTGAAAGTGAGTCACCCACTTATATTAAACCTGAGAACATTCTCTCGGAGCAATCTTTTCTTCGCCTGAGCCTTAAACTTGAGAGTGGGATAATTAATTTCTTGACTGGAGGAGGAGAGGAGAAAAATAGTGGAAAAGGGAAAACACAGGTTGTAGAGGGAGATACAAGTGAGTCAGAAGAGGAAGAAAGTGAATCTGAAAAAGAAGAGAGTAAAGAAAAACGAGAGGAAGACAAAGAGGAGGAAGAAATTTATGAGGGGGAACCACAGGAGGCAGAATCTGAGAAAGAAGAGGAGACTCAGAGTGAGGGGGAATCTAACTCAGAAAGTGAGAGTCTTGATCTCCCTTATAAAGGGGAACTCAGGAGGAGTAAGAGGAAAATTGTCAAACCTGCTACTTCTACTCTAAAGCCTGTGATCATTGAAGACATTAGTTCTTCAGATCACTCTGACCCTGATTTTACCCCTACACAAGTTCCTTTTGCTTCCGAGCCATCTTCTGTTCATGACTCTCCCCCAAAACAAGCTAAACCCTCTTCCACTCCTGTTTCACCTCCAAAACAGACTTCTCCCTCTCCCACCCCAGCTTTTCCTACATCACAGCCTACAGGCTTTGTTGCCTTTTCTAGAACAAATGCTTCTATTTTTGATATTCAACAGGTGAAAGCAGAAATGGAGCAGCTGATGAAGATGGTGTGCACAAAGCTGGAGGACATGGCAAAGCAGCTGGCTTCTCTTCAACGCCAAGTGCAGGCTGTGGCAGATGCTCAGGCAACCAGTTTTACTGGGATGGAGAACAAGGTTGATGCTGCTGAGAAGAACATACTGCACAGCACTCAGGAGATATTGGAGACGATTAACAGGGTGGCTTTTGAAGAAGTGGAGGAAGCTTCTAATGACCCCATAACCCCAGCTGATGAACCTACCTATTCCCCATAATTGCAATTTCGAACTTGTCACTTTTAATTTCTTTTGCTTTTGCTTGTTTCATTTGGATTTCAGTTTGTAATCTTTAACTCTTGCTACTCTTTCCTGCTTTTGATTTTTGTCTATGGGAACTTGGCTCGTATTTTTCATATGATTGTGTGTGTTTGCTGATAATTTAGTACCTAACTTATTTTTGCCTTGCATTATTTGAGCTCACTATTCCCTACGTAGTCTAGTGGGAGTATAGCAAAATGTTTTTTTTCAATCTTTTGATAATGCCAAAAGGGGGAAAAGACAAACTTCATGGCGGCTAAGGTGTTTACCAAGGAACTCACACATCGAAGGTACAAACTTTTGCTAAGTTCAGTTAACTTAATAAAGTCCTAGTAATCTAAGTTTTCTTTGTTAATTTTTTTTCTTTTGTTCAGTCTTTTTAAAATAAATACTTTTTAGTATTTTTCTAAGTTATTTAATTACTCTGTTTTTTTTTGTTTTCACGTCTTGCTTTAAATTTTTGTTGCATGCCTGGATGATTTTATTTACCTAAGTTTGTCAATGTTTGTCATCATCAAAAAGGGGGAATTTGTTGAGCCTTTTGGTTTTGATGGACAAATTGACAAACTCGACTAATGAATGTTTTGAGTCTTTGGTGAATAAAGGGTCAAGCAAAGTTCGTTCCGGAGTAGGAACTTGGATGCGGAGTAGCATTCTCTAAAAAGCCTCATGCAAATCTCACGTTCTAGTTTTAATTGTGAGCACTCAATAATATAAAGTCGGAAAGGAACTCAATGACTGATGTTATTAAAAAGACTACTGGAATAAAAGTTATTTTTAAAAGATAATTTCTTAAGGAAAAAGATAATTTATAAAAGTTTTATCTAGTAATTTAATTTCGAATAAAGATAATTATCGAAGATAATTATCTAGTGGTTTTAATATAAATAATTAAATTATCTTTTCAAATAAAATCCTTTTTAAAATAAAATCTTTTTAAACAAACTTTTGATAAAGTTAGCAAGCAGTTCTCTTTGTGAAAATCGCTGATTATACGGTTTATCATAGCTAATGTTTATCAAGTTGTTGAGATAGTGGATTAGTGAGATAAGGCTAGGAAACCTCCTTCATGATCACCATCTGTCAAGATAACTCCACAAGTTGTTAGTGGGGTGTTGGCATGTGGACGTGATTATAGTGGAGGTTAATGACTAAGCCTTCTCTATAAATACTCATGCAAATTATCTCAGCAAAACATAACTCTTGAGCATAAAAATTCCAGTAGCCATCTAATAACATAAAGAGAGTTATTATCCTTCTTATATTCTTGAGTGCAATAGGTATTTGTAATCACAGATTGTATTCAAGTACTTTGGGGTTGGGATTGTGAGTTTTTGTAAAGTGAGGTCAAGGAAGCTTCGCTGCTGAATGCTTCTGTGAGAGTTGGGAACAAGTTCCTAATTTGTGGAACTTGTTAACGGGTTTGAATCTTCACTTGTAAAGAGTTTGATTACATAGTGGAAATTTAGAAAAGCCTATATCTTCTCTCGTCATTATTTCATTTAGTTAAATTCCGCAAAAAATTTTAGATTTCACCTCAAATACAATTCACCCCCCCTCTTATATTAGCCAGTTAGACTTTCAATAATTTAAAAGGGTGTTTCCATTAAATAATACTTTGTAAATATTAAATTCAATTGTGACATTAAATGTAAAATCACAAGAAATAAAACCATAACATTTTCACAAGTAATTTCAAGGTCAATTGTCTCAATAATTTAAGTATGTAGCAAAAGACATTATCATAAAAATTTTAAGGCAAGTTGTATCTAAAAACTCTGGTAAATCATAGACAAGATACGATAGAAAGTAAAAAAAATATAATCAACTAATCGTTGATAAGTCAAACCACTCAATTCAATTTTGAAACTACTTGCTCATAACCAGCATTTAAGGAGATTTATATTTTATTATATACTCATAAAAGCTATTTATCTAATTTTGGAGCCCCAATAATTAAGGGGTCACGCGCAGTCGCTCAACTTGTACCGTCTTTTCGTCGCCCTTGTTTGTCGGTCTAGCTCAATCTAAATAGAAAATTTTTTCGGATCATTTTTCGACACCTCTATCTAACTATTTCCTCCTTTTCCTATTATATACTTCCTCCGTTTTCTTTTAGATGCAACACACCTTTTACTTCTTTAGCGCGGTAATTAAGAAAGGTGGGGTATTCATGATATAATAAACTTTAAAATAGGATGAGTGGTTGTTAGGAGTGTAATTTAGTGGGCCATGTGCTTTAAATAAGGAATATATAGTATAGTTTTTCCCTAAAGTAACTTTATTTTTATAGTGTGTTGCAAGTATTGTGACATTTCCTTTTTAGAGAAGTGTTGCAAGTAAAAGAAAACGGAGGAAGTATATGTAACAGACCATTGATTTGGGCCGGTGAAAAATTGATTTTTAGTGTAAATTTTGGCTTGTCTTGAAAATATCCCAAAAGTCTACTATTTTTTATCTGAAAATGCGATTTAGACACAATTTTATTTGGGCTTGAACCATTGGCCTGACATGGGCCAATTTTTTTAGCCAAGGCCCTCTCTCTACCCACTCCATCCATGTCTATGAGTACCCAACAAAACCAAAAAAGTTAAAAAAAATTATGATCATCCTTCTCGAGCAATGTCGGTTGAAAAATGGGATGGAGTATCAACAGATTTTTTTTTTTTTTGAAATCTGGTGTATTACAGTATTACTTTAATACTGGAGTATTACAGTATTACTTTACAAGTTAGAAACATTTTAAAAAATTAAAAAATAATAATAATAATACGAGTGTATTTTAGGCTGCACATTTGCAATTTTTTTGGCTTCACAATACTCCCTCCGTTTTTAAATGAGTAAAGCACAAATATAGTCCCTAAACTTTCGTATTTGTGCATTTTTAGTCCCTCAACTTTCATTTGTGCACTTTTGGTCCCTCAACCACCACTCTTGGTGCTTTTGACCAAAAAGTTGAGGAACCTTGTCTAGTCAGCAAAAGTGCACAAATGAAAGTCGAAGGATTAAAAGTGTACAAATACGAAAGTTTAGGGCCTCGAAACATACCAAATTTCTCAAAAAGCATGGATTTCAATTTTGAATTTTTTTTACCTTTATTTCGTCCGGAAATAAAAATTGCCGAAATGTTTACAATGGTCCCTAATACCCTCAAGGAGTCCAATTGGGTAGGTGGAACCAACCAATTTGCCTTTAAACGACCAATTTACCGGTTTACAATATGCACCAATTTCATTAACTCAAGCCTACCACGAACATTTATGACAATATAGCATGATCATGTATGGTTCCAAACGGTATTATATGACCCCGAGGTGTATCCCCTAAAATCTCATTTCATTTCGACACCAGCCCCGAAACCTTCAAAATTTCTCAAAAAGCATGGATATTAGCCTTCAATTTTGGAATTTGTTGACCTTTTTTCACCCGGGACTAAAAATTGCCAAAATGTTTACCATGGTCCCTAATACCCTCTGGGAGATCAAATGGGTGGGTGGAACCATCCTATTTGCCTTTAAACAATCAGTTTACTAGTTTACAACTTGCACCAATTGAATTAACTCAAGCCTGCCTACTACGAACATTTATGACAACATATAATGATCATATATGATTCCAAACGGTATTATATCACTATAAAATTAAGTCAATATAGCATCAACTAAAATTTGTTGTCATTCACCAAAACTTCGTTGCCAACTCTATTTAGCAACTGGTTGGAAATGAAAATTTGTTGTTGCTAAAAGGCTTGTTGCCATGAGATTTTGGCTACCAGTTGCAAAACAATTTTGTTGCAATATTGCATCAATTTAAATATAGTTTCCATGATAGTTGCTGTTTTTGGTGCATTCGTTGCCAACTTTGGCAACAGATTACCATTGGTTGTTGCTAAAATTAGCAACAAATTATTAATGTTAATTCCTAAAATATCAACAGATTATTAATGTTGGTTCCTAAAAATAGCAACAAATTATTAAAGTTGGTTCATAAAAATAGCAACAAATTAATAAATATTGGTTGATATCAACACTACGAGAGAAAAACCCAATCCCTATTAGCAATTCGGTTTAACCCGATCTCGGCCTTTACCAATCTGAAATCTCAGTCAGGTCAGGTTAACTCGGCTCGACTTTGCATGTAAGGCTCTTTGAATCCCCAATCTCAAGTATCGCAGTTGGTAGGAGTCGAAGAACTTGTGACCTCTAAGTCACATGGTGAATCTTTTACCAACTATACCAAGTACTGTTTGTTTACTTCTAGGCATTCAATTTATAATAAGTGAATGAAATATTAGAGACGAAATTGAAAAATTTGTCTCTAAATTAGGGACAAAATAAAAAATTTGTTTCTAAATTAGAGATAAAATTGAAATCTGTCTCTATTTGATGTCATTATAGCAACAAATAATAAGAAGAGTGTCTTCAAATAATTTTATACATAATAGCAAAAAGTGACCTACATATAAATTAGCAACAAAATGTAAAACAACTTATTTCCAATGACAACAAATAAAAAAATATGTTATCATCTAGCAACAATAGTTTAGACGACTTGTTTCTAATGGCAACAATTCAAAAATTCATTGCCTTTGTTTCTAAATCAATACAAATAAAATATTTGTTGTCATAGTTTGTTACTATGTGGCAACAAGAGAAAAAAATGATGCCATCGAGTAACAACTAGTAAGATAATTTTTTTTAAACAGCAACAAATCAAAAACATGTAGCCATTAATTATTAATAAATTAAATCATAAAATGTCGCTTTTAACTAGGCAATGAAAAAATTATATTCGTTTCTATTTAGCAACATTTTAAAAATCTCTTGCCAAACTTAGTTGCTAATTTTTTTTTTTTGTAGTGTATGATCACAATATGTATGCCCTAAAATCTCAAAACTTTCGACACCAAGCCTCGAAACATCCCAAATTTCTCAAAAAGCGTGGATTTCAATTTCGGAATTTTTTTACTTTTTACCCCGAAAATAAAAATTGTCGAAATGTTTACCATGGTCCGTAATACCCGCCGGGCGTCCAATTAGGTGGGTGAAACCATCCAATTTGGCTTTAAACGACCAATTTACTGGTTTCCAACTTGCACCAATTTCATTAACTCAAGCCTACAAAGAATATTTATAACAACAAATAATGATCATATATAGTTCCAAACGGCATTATATGACCCCAAGATATATCCCCTAAAATTTCAAGACTTTTTAACACCAGGTCCCGAAAACTCCAAAATTTCTCAAAAAGTGTGAATAGCCTTCAATTTTGGAATTTTTTGACTTTTTTTTGTCCGGAAAAATAAATTTCCGAAATGTTTACCGTGGTACCTAATACCCTCTGGGAGTCCAATTGGTTGGGTGAAACCTCCAATTTGCCTTTAAACGACCAATTTACTGATTTACAACTTGCAACAATTTCATTAATTCAAGCCTACCACGAACATTTGTGACAATATATAATAATCATATATGGTTCCTGTGGGGAATAATTTCAAGCGTTAAACCCCTAGCTTGAACCCCACTGTGATCATACACTAAAGTATGGTGGCGTCCAAATGGGAAGAAGACAGAGAAAAAGAGTCGCCAACAAGTTTTAGGAACTTGTAAACCGTTCATAGGATGAAGGTTACACCCCTTAACGATCCAAGAGATCGTCAACTCCATAAGGTCTAGAACCAAATAAGGGTTCGGGGATGAAGGTACAAATCCAACCTAAAAGAGATTGAACTTGCCCTAATAATAGGCCTCTACTTTATTCTGATCGTATTCATGTGCGCTTTTTAATTAACATGCAATCATTAGGATTAACCCTAAACCTGTTTAATCTATGTTGATTGAATTTAATGCACAAATAAACTATTATTGGTGATCACTTGAATTACTATCATATTAAACCTAACAAGATTATTAATTATCTTATTAAGCGTGATTAATAATCTTGTTAGGTTTCAAATTCCCTTTAAACATGCATAAAAGGTGTGATCAAGCAATAAATAATAAATATATATCAAGCAACATAATAAATAATCAATCATTAGAATAAACATGAATAATAATAATCATCATAAAAATAATAATAATAATATTCATAATCATCATAAATTATAACGATTATAATCATAATCATGTTCATGTTAACATTAAAGCATAATAGTAGCAAGATCCTAGGCATGATACTAACAAGATTAATAACAAACCCTAACATGTCACTAAACAATAAAAATCAAATCTTTAACCCTAACATGATACTAACAATCATAAATATTAGGAAGAAAATAGGAAGCATTGTAACAATCATATTTAATATCAAAGTTACCCTAGACATGATACTAGGAATATCATAATAATAATATAAACATGATTTCTACATCATAACATCAATTAAATCCATTAAAGCACTTACTTTGATGCTTCGTACCTCTTTCTAATAACAAAATACACACGTTAGTAACTTCAAGGAAAATAATAATAAAAACAATTAAATTAAATAATTGAAAGGGAGATTTGGGACCAAACCCTCAGAAATTAAACCTTTCACGTCTAGGGAGAAGGCAACTTCGAATATGGATAGGTGTGTCTAGATCTTGCGAATGCGGAATTTTTTATGTGAAAACAAAGTTTAGAAAAAGAAAGAGAGAGAGATGAAATAATCAAGAAAACTTGATGAGAATTAGTGAATGATTAAGAGAGAATTAGAGAATTAATGATTGCGAATGAAAACTGATTGTAGGTGAAAATTCGTGAGAATTGGTGAATGAAAACGAAGTTTTTAATACGTTATTTAAAGAGGAATCAACCAAAAAGATAAAATATCAAAACAGAGCACTTGGCGCACGCAAAACGAGATTGGCGCACGCAAAACAGAGCTGGCGCTAGCACCAGCTTATTGGAGCTAGGCGCCAATGGCTAGCACCGGGCGCCAGGCCTGGTTCCAGGCGCCAATGCCTAGAGTCAGGCGCCAGACCTGTTTTTGACGCGTTTACGAAAATCAGATAAGTTTGCCGTACTGGAGGATAAAACCGTATCTTTTCCTCGAAAACACTTTTTGATTTTAATTAAAACTCTGAAAAGTCAACAAAAAGTCAATTTATCAATGCTAATTGAATTATGAATGAAAAGAACCTTCTAGAAGAATCTAGAAGACTAAAACCATTCCTAATTGCATTAGGAATGATAAATCATATTAGGCCCCCCCCCCTAGATCATTGGGCCGTACATAAGGCTCAAACCGGGCCCAATTTAGTAAATTGGCCATAACTTCCTCAATATTCATCGGAATTATATTGGGCTTATAATATATCCTTGGAAAGGTCTTTGCAAGCCCCATCCAACTACACTACTATTGGACCCATATCATGGACCAACCAAACTGGATTGGCTGTTTTCTTAAAATAATTTTTCAAAAACAAAGAGAAGAGAAAAGAAATTAAAACTATCCGCAACACTAGACTTTCCACACTTTCACTTCATTCGATTATGATTCGACGCGAAAGGTACTCATCACTGGGTTTGGTTTTGGGGAGACACAAACGGGTGTCTACAGTTCCAAACGGCATTATATGACCCCGAGGTGTATCTTGTAAAATCTCAAGCCTTTTCGACACATGGCCCCGAAACCTCCAAAATTTCTCAAAAAGCATGGATATTAGCCTTCAATTTTGAAATTTTTTGACTTTTTTTGCCCGGAAATAAAAATTGTCGAAATGTTTACCTTGGCTTCTAATACTCTCTGAGAGTCCAATTGGGTGGGTGGAACCATCTAATTTGCCTTTAAATGGCCAATTTACCGATTTACAACTTGCATCGATTTCATTAACTCAAGCCTACCATGAACATTTATGACAACATATAATGATCATTTATGGTTCCAAAAGGAATTATATGACCCCGAGATGTATCCCCTAAAATCTCATTTCTTTTCAACACCGGGCTCTAAAACCTTCGAAATTTCCAAAAAAATTAAAGCATGGATATTAGCCTTCAATTTTGGAATTTTTTTTGAATTTTTTCGCACAAAAATAAAAAGCCAAAATGTTTACCATGGTCCATAATACCCTACCGGAGTCAAATTGGGTAGGTGGAACCATCCAATATGCCTTTAAACGACAAATTTATCGATTTACAACTTGCACCGATTTCATTATATCAAGCCTACCACGAACATTTATGACAACATATAATGACATATGGTTCTAAATAGCATTAAATGACCCCGATATGTATTCCCTAAAAACTTAAGGCTTTTCAACAATTGACCCCGAAACTTTCAAAATTTCTCAAAAAGCGTGGATATTAGCCTTCAATTTTGGAATTTTTTTACCTTTTTTCGTCCGAAAATAAAAATTGGCGAAATATTCACCATGGTCCCTAATACATTCCAGGAGTCCCATTGGGTGGGTGGAACCATTCAATTTGCCTTTAAACGACAAATTTACCGATTTATAACTTGCACCGATTTCATCAACTCAACCCTATCACGAACATTTATGACAACATATAATAATCATATATGGTACCAAACAACATTATATGATACTAAAATGTATTCCTTGGAATTTAAAAACTTTTCGACACCGAGTCCCAAAACCTTAAAAATTTCGTAAAATGTGTGGATTAATCAATTTTGGAATTTTTTTGACTTTTTTCGCTCGGAAATAAAATTGCCAAAATGTTTACCATGGTCTATAATACCCTCCGGAGTCCAATTGGCTGGGTGGAATCATCCAATTTTCCTTTAAACAACCAATTTACCGGTTTACAACTTGCACTAATTTCATTAACTCGAGCTTACCACGAACATTTATGACAACACATAATGATCATATATGGTTCCAAACGGCATTATATGACCCCGAAATGTATCCCCCTAGAATTTCAAGGATTTTCGATACCGGGCCTAGAAACCTCCAAAATTTCTCAATAACCGTGAATATTAGACTTAAATTTTTGATTTTTTTTTTTTTTTTTTTACTTTTTTCACCTGTAAATAAAAACTACCGAAATATTTACCATGGTCCCTAATACAATCCGGGAGTCCAATTAGGTTGGTGGAACTATCCAATTTGGCTTTAAATGATGAATTTATCGGTTTACAACTTTCACTGATTTCATTAACTCAAGCCTACCACGAACATTTATGACAGCATACAATGATCATTTATGGTTTAAAACAGTATTATATGACCAAGAGATGTATTACTTAAAATCTTAAAGCTTTACGACACTGAGCCCCGAAACCTAAAAAATTTCTCAAAACGCGTGGATATTAGTCTTCAATTTGAGAATTTTTTTAACTTTTTTTCGTCCGTAAATAAAATTGCAAAAATGTTTACCATGGTCACTAATAAGATTTGGGAGTCTAATTGGGTGGGTGGAACCATCCAATTTGCCTCTAAACAGCCAATTTACCGATTTACAACTTGCACCGATTTCATTGATTAACTCAAGCCTACCATGAACATTTATGACAACATATAATGATCATATACGTTTCCAAACGACATTATAGGACCCCGAGATGTATTCCCTAAAATCTCAAGGTTTTTCGACACCGTATCCAATCTCAAAATCTCAAAAACGTGGATATTAGCCTTCAATTTTGGAATTTTTTGACTTTTTTTGCCTGTAAACTAAAATTCCCGAAATGTAAACCTTGGTCCCTAATACCCTCCGGGAGTCCAATTAGGTGGGTAGAACCATCCAATTTTCCTTTTAATAGTGAATTTACTGATTTACAACTTGCATCGATTTCATTAACACAAACCTACCACGAACATTTATGACAATATATAAAGATCATTTATGGTTTAAAACAGTATTATATGGCCCCGAGATGTGTCCTCTAAAATCTCAAATCTTTTCGACACCGGGCCCCTAAACCTCAAAAAATTTTCAAAAAGTGTTGATAATTAGCCTTCAATTTTTGAATTTTTTACTTTTTTTTTGCTTGAAAATAAAAATTGCAGAAACTTATACCATGGTTCCTAATACCCTCCGATAGTCCAATTAGGTGGGTGGAACCATCCAATTTGCAATTAAACAACCAATTTACCAGTTTCCAACTTGCACTTATTTCATAAACTCGAGCCTACCACGCACATTTATGACAACATATAACGGTCATTTATGGTTTCAAACGTCATTATATGACCCCGAGATGTATCTTATAAAATCTCATTTCTTTTCGACACATGGCCCTAAAATCTTCGAAAGTTCTCAAAAAACGTGGATATTAACCTTCAATTTAAGAATTTTTTGACTTTTTTTTTGCCTGGAAATAAAAATTGCCGAAATGTTTACCATGATCCCTAATACCCTCTGGAGTTCAAATTGGGTGGGTGGAACCATTTAATTTGCTTTTAAACGACCAATTTACCAATTTACAACTTGCACCGATTTCATTAACTCAAAACTACCACGAACATTTATGACAACATATAATGATCATAAATGTTTCCAAACGGCATTACATGACCCCGAGATGTATTCCCTAAAATTTCAAGTTTTTTCGACACCGTACCCAGGCCAATCTCAAAAATTTCTCATAAGCGTGGATATAAGCCTTCAATTTTGGAATTTTTTGACTTTTTTTTCCCGTAAATAAAAAATCCCAAAATGTTTACCATGGTCACTAATACCCGGCCTCCGAAAGTCCAATTAGGTGGGTAGAACCATCCAATTTTCCTTTTAATGGTGAATTTACCGGTTTACAACTTGTACTGATTTCATTAACTCAAGCCTATCTATTTTGGTTTATGGTTTACAACTTGTACGAACATTTATGACAACATATAATGATCATTTATTTATGGTTTAAAACAGTATTATATGACCCTGAGATGTGTCCTTTAAAATCTCAAACCTTTTCGACACCGGGCCCCGAAACCTTAAAAAAATTTCAAATAGCGTGGATATTAGCCTTCTATTTTGGAATTTTTTAACTTTTTTTCGCTCGAAATAAAAATTGCAGAAATATTTACCATGGTTCCTAATACCCTCTGGTAGTCCAATTAGGTGGTTGGAACCATCCAATTTGCAATTAAACGGCCAATTTACCAGTTTCTAACTTGCACTTATTTCATAAACTCAAGCCTACCACGAACATTTATGACAGCATATAATGGTCATTTATGGTTTCAAATATCATTAAATAACCCCGAGATGTATCTAATAAAATCTCATTTCTTTTCGACACATGGCCCTAAAACCTTCGATAGTTTTCAAACACTACTAGAAAATAGCTGAATTCCAACGGACTGCTTCCGACGGACCCAATATTCCGTCGGAAAAAGGGAAATTTACGACGGATTTTTTTTTCGTCGGAAATTTTTGACGAATTTATAGTCCGTCGGAAGTTTCCGATGGAATATTGCGTCGGAACATAATTTCTTTTTTTTAAAAAAACATTTCCGCTACAAAACCCTAAACGAACTTGAGAAGCCAACCCGCCTCTTTTCTCTTCTCCTCGCCACTCTCTCTCTTCTCCCTTTATGTTCCTCTCACTCTCTCTCCTCTCGTTCTCCTCTCTCTTCTCCCTCTTATCTTCTTCTCTCGATCTCCTCTCCCCTTCTCTCTGTCTTTCCTCTTCTCTCTGTTCTCTCTCCTCTCGTTCTCTTGTACTTTCCCCTCTTTCGACCACCACACCACGACATCAATAACAAAACACCACCGTCATCAACAACACACCAACGACATCAACAATAATTAACCACCGACATCAACAACAACAAAGGTTAACTACTTGAAAGGTTTTTTAGGCCAAATTCGGCCATGAAAAATTTAGATCTTGACTTTTCATGGCCGAATATGGCCTTGTTAAACCGTTTCCGTGGTGAAATTTGAAGCATATTTCAATTTCAAGTATGTTTTATGTTTTAATTTTTCGATTTTTGTTTCCGATTATTATTTTTGTTAAAATATGGATTTCGGTGGTGGTGGTGGGTGTGGTTGATGTGCGTGCGTTTAGCATTTGCAGTGGTTTGTGGTGGCTGTGAGATATGGGCTTAGGTGGGGTCGGGTTTGGTCTGGTCTGGGTTAGTATTTGGGTGTTTAGGTGGGTGGATCTGGGTATGGGTGAGGGTGGGGTTTTGGTTAGAGTTCGGTCAGGGTGAGAGTAAGGTGGTGGTGGTGGTGGTGCTGTGGATAGGTTAGGGTGGTTGTGGTGGTGGTGATGTGGATCTAGGTATGGGTGGGGTTGGTGTTGTGGATAGGTTAGGGTTAGGAAGTAGGTGTGGTTGGGGTTGACAGGGGTGTTTTGGGTGGTAGGAGGTGGTGATACGCCATGCCGGTGGTGGCGCGGCGTATTTTTTTCGATTTCTTGAAATTGTTTTCCGACGGAATTTCTGTCGGAAATTTCCGACCGAATTCTAAATTCCGTCGGAAATTTCCGACGGATTTTGCCGGTGCCAGAACTGACTCACGACGGAAAATTCTGTCGGAATAGTGTTTCCGACGGAAATTTCGTCGGAAAAGGTCATTTTTCCTACGAACGCTTTTCCGACAACCATTTTCGACGAAATTCCGTCAGAAACACCTTTTCCGACGGATTTCATGGTGTTTTCGACGGAATTTTTCCGTCAGAAATGGGCCTATTTCTAATAGTGAAAAAGCGTGGATATTAACCTTCAATTTAGTAATTTTTTGACTTTTTTCGCCCGAAAATAAAAATTGTCGAAATGTTTACCATGATCCCTAATACCCTTTGGGGTTTCAATTGGGTGGGTGGAACCATCCAATTTGCCTTTAAACGACCAATTTACCGGTTTATAACTTGCACTGATTTCATTAATTCAAGCCTACAACGAACATTTATGACAACAAATAATGATCACATATGGTTCCAAACGACATTATATGACCCTAAGATGTATTACCTAGAATTTCGAGACTTTTAGACACCAGTCCTCGAAGACTCCAAAATTTCTCAAAAAGCATGGATACTAGCCTTCAAATTTTGAATTTATTGACTTTTTTTCGTCCGTAAATAAAAATTGCCAAAATTTTTACCATGGTCACTAATACACTCCAGGAGTCCAATAATTGGGTGGGTGGAACCATCCAATTCGCCTTTAAACGACCAATTTACTAATTTACAACTTGCATCGATTTCATTAACTCAAGCCTATCACGAACAATTATGACAACATATAATGATCATATATGGTTCTAAATTGAATTATATGACCCCAAGATGTATTCCCTAAAATCTCAAGGTTTTTCGACACCGTACCCAACTTCAAAAAATTCTCAAAAAGCGTGGATATAAGCCCTCAATTTTTGAATTATTTGACTTTTTTCGCCCGGAAATAAAAATTGCCGAAATTTTTACCATGATCCTTAATACCTTTCGGGAGGCCAATTGGATGGGTGGAACCATCCAATTTTCCTTTAAATGGCAAATTTACTGGTTTACAACTTGCACCGATTTCATTAATTCAAGCCTACCACGAACATTTACGACAACATATAATGATTATATATGGTTCCAAACGGCTTATATGACCTCGAGATGTATCCCATAATTCTTAAGGGTTTCGACACCGGGCCCCGAAACCTCCAAAATTACTCTAAAAGCGTGAAAATTAGCCTTCAATTTTGGAATTTTTTTGACTTATTTTCGCCCGAAAATAAAAAAATTCCGAAATGTTTACCATGGTCCCTAATAACCTATGGGCGCCAAATTGGTTGGGTGGAAATCAGGTTGACCGGAACCCGAATAAATAAGGTTAGGGTTAGGATTTATGACTCGAAAAATTAAATGGGGCAGGTTCAGGTCAGGGGTTTTTGACCATAAACCAAAATGACCCGAATCCGAAATGACCCAACCCGACCCCGATTGCCACCCCTACTTTAAACGACCAATTTACCGGTTTACAACTTGCACTGATTTCATTAAGTCAAGCCAACCACAAACTAACATTTATGACAACATATAATGATTGTATATGGCTCCAAATGGCATTATATGACCCCGAGTTGTATTTCCTAGAATTTCAATACTTTTTGACGCCGGGCCTCGAAACCTCCAAAATTTCGCAAAATACGTGGATATTAGACTTCAAGTTTGGAAATTTTGAACTTTTTTTCGCCCGGAAATAAAAATTGCCGAAATGTTTACCGTGGTCACTAATATGCTCCGGGAGTCTAATTGGGTGGGAGGAACCATCCAATTTGCCTTTAAACGGTCAACTTACCGATTTACAACTTGCACCGATTCCATTAACTCAAGTCTACCATGAACATTAATGACAACAAATAGTGATCATATATCATAACTAAAATTCGGCCATTTTGCGACTGCCTCTGACGGTCGTTGAAAATAGCAAAAACGGTCGTTGAAAATGATTGCGGCCGTCAACGGTCGTAACGTGGTGGTCGTTATTTACATGGTCGCAGAAAACAATAATTACGGCCGTTTGACGGTCGTCGATTTTTTACGACCGTTTTTAATATTTCAACGACCGTTAGGTAAACGGTCGCAAAAATTAAATTTTACGACCTTTTTTATAAGCAATTGCAAATTTGAGAATTAGCGACGGCCAAAGGCGGTCGCTAAAAAGTTTTAAAAAAAAAAATCCACCCACATCCTGTAATCCGCAGCCAGGGATCCCACCACCCAAACCAACTGTACCCAACGCTACTACACACCACCATCACTTCCCACCTAATCCACCACCACCACCCTAAACAACATTGACCCACCATCGTCGCCCACCCAAACAGCCACCACCGCTACTTCACCTCAACCCACCGGCTCTCACCCGAAACACCCTCAACACACAACCACCAAACGCCTCACCCAAAAAACCCTCAACCCACAACCACCCATCGCCTCTCACCCGAAACCACCTTTACCCACCAAACACCTCTAACCCAAAACCTCTTTTTTTTTTTTTCTTTTATACAATTGAATAAAAATATCTTATATTCATCTTCAACCTATATTATCTTAAACCACCATATTCAACCTACAAAATTCATTCTTCTGGTTCAAAAATTAATTAAATTCTTATATTTTGTTTAATTTCATAATTACATTAATCATCATATAATCAAAATTTTAGCTTCATATAATCGTTTTTCCCTTTATTCATGGAGTACAAAATCAATGGAAAACTGCGTTAATAATCTCTTATTGTAGTCTCTTCACCCCCACCCTTTCAAGTTAAAGTAATTTATTTAATGATTCGAATAATAATTGTTTTAGTATTAGTCAAAATTATATTGTGCTTGAGTTTGATATAATTTCAAATTCATCTGCAATTGGATTTTTTTTTTGAATAGCAATCCGCCATTGTTAAATATTAAAGTTGAATAAAGGTTGAAGATGAGTATAGGTTGAAGATGAATAATATTGTTTTATTTTTTTTAAAAAAAATTAAAATTATGTAAAAAAAAAACTACTAAAGTAAAAAAAAAAAAAAAAAAAAAAAAAAAAAGTGAACAGGACATTTCAGACTTTAGAGGCATGATTTTAGGTAAACTTACTTTCTTTCTTTTTTTTTTGAAACATAGAGTGATTTTTTGGAATATTTTTAACAGAATATATGTATCCTTTTTTATCTCAAGTTTGAAGAAACTAATTAGCTAAAAAAGATACTGTACAATTATTTACCCCAAAAAAATTAATTTTTTTTTTTTGCAAATAAAAATTGAAACTTACGTTGTAGTGGTTTCAAAAAGTAATTTTTTTTTTTAGGGGGAAAAAATAGTTTCCTACTTTCCTTGAATCATGGTAATTTTTTCCCCTAAATTTATCCTTAATTATCTTTGCCCAAAAAAATTACAGTATTAAAATAATACATTGTTGAAAGGATATTCAATGGCTATACAAATATTGTGGCCACTATATTGAATGGGCACTATATTTTTTTTTCTCATCAATATGTTCAGCTTAGACAACATTTTCTGTTATAACCCCATACTTTTGGAATACTTCTCTCTGTGGTTGATAACTTTTCCATAAGACTACTCCATATACTAAAAAAAAGGAAGAAAATTCAAACAATTCTCTTCACCTCAATGCACTTCACATGGTTATCATTAATTTGTTTTTCTATTTCCAACCACTCCAAGCGTAATATTCTCTTTATATCGTTATCATAATTAAATTGGACAAATTTTTAAATAAATCGGATGTACAATAAATATTGTAATCCGTTATAAAGTTATCTCTAAATTGAGTAAAAGTTACCCTAATATGAATAAAAGTTACCCTAACATAAATAAAAGTTACAAAGTATTTATGCATTGTTAACAAAAGTTACTAAAAAAATTGTAAAAGTGACCCTTAATTTAATAAAAAGTGACCCCCGATACACAGTAAATTACTGTACATCGGATGTACACAAAAGTTATTCATTAAATTGTAGGTAATAAACATTGCATAATCAAAATACAAACTATTGTGTGAGGCAAGCACATTTTTTTACTTCGGATGATATTATCCAACTGTTTATTGGATGTGATTAATTGGTTGGATGATATTATTAATTGTATAATATTTGATGGATGTTATCATTTAAAAATGGCTCTAAGTTGTTTTTTGATGTTTAGAGAACCATAAGATTGGGGTGAGTAGGGATGACAATTTAATCTGGGTTCGATTCGAGTCCAATTCGATCCGAAGGAAAAAATTAGATCCGAAACCGAAATTAAAAAAAAAATCCAAATTCGAATCCGATAAAAAAGTGCGAGTCCTAATAGAATTCGGATCGGATTCGGACCCTGTAAAGAGTCCGATCCGTGAAGAGTTCGATCCGAGTCCGGTTATTTTATGTATATGGGCTGTAGAAATATGCTAACTATAAAAGCCCAAGTGGAAACCCTAAAACTTTTTCAGCCGGACCACTTGAGCTATGATGGAAAAGTCACCTATAATAATATTACAGTTAGAAGAGATCAGATGGATCACATGCATGCATACTCGGTTGTAGTCATACTTTACCGTATTTTGTTAACATATAACGTCACATATGTAGTATCTTATGGGTAAAAGACGTTCTACCAATTTACTTAGTGGTCATACTCTACACGAATTGAAGTTCATTGATTCCTTCCATCTTCTCCAATATAACAACTCACATGCAATGTAACATTTTCATGAAAATTGTATTGGTCCATAGCATAGCTCCAGTCGTACAAGTTAATGAATATTTGTCTTGTTCAATATGGCATACAATTTAATGTTTAAACTTACCAAGTACGACCACGACGACCATTGACTATTCAAGTCAATTACATGATCACTTTAATTTTGTGCAAATTGTAATCAATCAATTCAATGCCACAATGTTGTACTGTAAGGAAGAAAATTCAACATTTGCATGGAATTTGCTATCCACCACTTAACGTACTCTTGATAAATATCTAACTAGAGGACCATTATTTATATGAATGGAAATGACAAGAAAAAGTAATATTATTATACCATAAAGCTGGCTAATTGTATGGGTTCGTGATCTTGACTCGTTATAATAATTTAAAACGCCCTTTCAATTCATCACTCTCACTATCGATCAATCGTTGTATTTATTGAGCCACTTGTAGGACAATTCTTAAATTTGCTTGTATCTTTTATTTGTATGTCTTTGCTTTGTTTGTCTAGTTTTAATAATTCTTGGTACTCTTCTTTTACTTTTCTTCATTCCTACTTTTCTAGTCACTTGATTTGTTTCACTCTCAAAGAAAGCTAGTATTGAAAGGATGTTGTTTGGTTTCTTTTGTAAAAGCAAAAGTCTAGTAAACAAAAGCAAAGAGATATAAAGTAAGAGATTTATTTTAAAAGTGACGTAATTTTTTTAAAAAGAAGAATAAAAGGTTGTCATAAAAGTAATAAAATAAAAGTGAGTAGAATTTAGATCGAATAACTAACGAAAATCTAAAGTGAGTCGAACAAAATTAGAAAAATGCGGGGTTCAGTATTCCTTTCCACCTTTATTTTTTTGAGTCAATTTTTTTAACCTTATTTCTATGCAATTATTTTAAGAAAAATAAGCTCAGATAAGATAGGAAAAAAAAAATCTTACAAAGGTTTTGACAATCGAAATTCAATTTAAAACTTATTAATTTATGATAATTTCATATAAATGAATTTAGGTGAATATAAAGCGCACTTTAGAGACATGTTTGTTATTGCCTAAACCAAACCTTAGAAGAAAATTACTACTCGTTAACAAATATTTTGTTCAAAGGATGAAGTGATTTGTAATGATGATGTATATATCTCTTATACATGGCAAAAATGAAAAATTACATGAAAGTTGTTTATAATATAGCAATATAAATAGTTTCTTGTAAAAAAAAAAATGGAATAGATTCATCTTGCTGTCGGATGAGTGATCTCAGAAAAGACTGAACCAGGTTTGGAATGAGCAAGATAATCCGAAGATGAACTCGTCGTAGATTTACTGTTACTGTCCATAAACTTCTTTGAAGTACCTTCGACAACACTACTTTGAGAAAAGTTATCTCCTGAGTTCGTCGATATATCATTATCTGTAAAACCAACATCGATAGCACTTAGATAACTAATACTTAGATCGAAACTTTCATCCGGTGTACCATTTGCGATGTTGTTATCTTCGGCAGTTTCTTGAAGTTGTAACGCAAACTCTAACCCCCACACTACGTCTCCCATCGAGGGACGCTCGATCCCTCGATCACGAACACACATGTTAGCTATCTCACCGAACTTCCTTAGACTCTCGGGTGCAATCTGCCCCGTAAGGTTCGGGTCTACAATAGTATGGAGGGTTCCTTTTTTGTAGTGACTTCGTGCCCATATTGCTAAATTTGCTTGTTGTTTAGGAAGGTTTGGGTTCACTGCAGCGCGAGCACATAAAACTTCGAACAAGACTACTCCAAAGGAGTACACATCGGATTTCTCCGTCAATTGGTGACATCGATAGTATTCAGGATCTAAGTACCCTGCACTCCCTTTGACCGCGGTGCTAACATAAGTAGCACCCGCTTCAGTATGGTCAGGTCCAACCTTGGAGAGGCCAAAGTCGGAGACTTTGGCCGTCCACTTTTCATCGAGAAGGATGTTGGTAGACTTAACATCGCGGTGGATGATAAGGTGTTTTGCACCCGCATGGAGATAATGTAGGCCGCGAGCTGAACCTAAGCAAATCATTAGGCGTTGCTTCCATGACAATGATGTGTGACTTATTTGAGGGTTATGCTTATACAACAAGTGATCTCGTAGGGTGCCATTTGGCATGTACTCGTACACGAGGATCATCTCACCAAAGTCTTCACAGTATCCAATCAAGGACACCAAGTGCACATGTCTTAGCCTCGACAACATCTCGATCTCAGTTTGGAACTCATGAGCTCCTTGCTTTGATGTCGAGTTAAGGCGCTTGATAGCCACAGTAGTGTTTCCATCATCGAAAGTACCCTTGTAAACTTTTCCAAACCCACCAGTTCCTATAATAAGGTCTTTGTCGAAATCACGAGTGGCGGCCTTAATTTGGGCTAATGTGAAATACCGGCAAAGATCAGACGGCAGTTTAGAAGCCACACTAGCTGTAGTTACCGTGGAGCTGGCGGAATCATATAATGGTAATATCCACTTTAACTTGCTACTCTTCTCCGTGGTGGTTGTACTCACGTATTTTTGCTGCTTCTTATTCCTTCGATATATGATGATAAGACATACAAATATCAAAAGTGAAACTAGAGTCGCTCCAAGGATGCTTCCGATGATTAGAGGCAAATGTTTTGATTTTGCTGGTGTTTGTGTACTAATAGGAGCTTGTATCATACTTTTGGAGGGAGCAGGATTTGGTGCAGCAAGCGAACCACTTGTTGAGCTCAACTTGAAAATCTCCAGCCCATTGAGCAATGCATCGGCATAGCTAAATGCAACATAAATTACCAAGGATATCAAGTTTTGCAAATTAAAATTGCTTCAGTCAGAAATTAAAGTAAATACTTTTAAATACTCAGATTTTTTTTTAATTTAAAATAAAAATAATGTAGCAATTTTAGCAAGGCATAATCCTTCAAAATAGTTGTACAAAAAATTTTGACATGCAACTGTTGTAAACATATGTTGTACATATACTAAATTATATTAACAAAAAAAATATGTTTGTCTATTTTAATCTACTCGCTTAATTAGCTTAGATGGACACAAAAAGTATGTTATCAAGTTAATTTACACTTATAGATTAGTTGCGTACTTGTTCATTTGATCAATTGTTTGTTAAAAAAAAACGAAATAGAATGAAGAACTTACTGTGTATCAAAGTCGGGAATAAGGGTCACCGAGAGAAGAACTCTGCTCCGGCTACTAGTTTCATTGACAAGAATTACAAAATCTGTATGAATTGGAATGTACAAGCCGCCAGCAACACGAAGGACATCCATATTTTGCCAGGCCATTTGATTGTTGATGTATATAGAGAACAATCTACGGTTAATATTGTTGAAGAAGGTAGGGTCTAACTCACAAAAATGGAGTCTCACCAGATAATTAAATCCATTATCAACCTCGAACTCCCATGTCATGTTCTTCTTTAGGCGTTTGATATACGGCCCCATCATCCTCATCGTGGAGTAGACTAAATTAGGCGCTAGTACTGTGTAAGGGATGTGTGTACTAGAATTGTGAATGGCTGTGTAGCTTGGGGTGCCGTCAAAAGAACTGTAAATCAACACAAGAAAAATATTTAATGTTGTAACATAACATGATTCAAATTAAAACCACTTTCTTTATACAAATATTTTATGAGAGTTAAATTAATTAAAGATATTATAATTCAAATTTCCCATTAGATGATGTGCTAAACAATAAGTTTTGTGTAAGACGGGTGTACATTAATTTCATTGTAAGACGGTCAGTTTAAGGGTAACTTTAACTATTTTTATGGTAACTTTAACCCCTTAAAGTGTAACTTATAATTGTATCTTATAGTTTCATGATTACATACTATAAAAAACTAATACTTGTAAGATAAATTAATATACACTCGTCTTTTTGGAGAATTTGGGAATAAACAATACAAGAGAAAGAGAAGTAATTACCGCACAAAGTTAACGTCATTGTACCAAGTCCGGTCAATCCCAGTGTCTTGAGAAGGATCCACAGTGTATCCACCAACATTCAACCGTATAACATTTTCCATAGCTAAAGAGTTTGGAAAATCATAAGGATCCAACACATAACCTGGAGGACCACCTTCTAGATAAAGAACTTGTTGCGGGTTATCCGATGACCGGTTAATGTACAGCCATTGAGGCACAGATATAATCTCTACGCTGTTGATGAACCCGAACCCATTAGGACTGCTTGGAGAGAAGGTTAAGTTGATAGATTTTTTACTATGATCTCGTTCTTCTGCTACGGTGACGTAGATCTCCCTCACAAGGCCATTACTTACTTGCGCTGTGGTATTTGGGTTGGCATTAGCGTTGGAAGCAACAAGGTATGCGCTAAAGTTGCGTAGTACTTGGAATCCATTTATTATGAGGTTGAGGGAAGATGTACTGGTGTCGATAACGGGGTTATAGATTGTCGAGGTTGGTGGGTATAAGTAGAGGCGGACGAGTTTAGGCCCCGAAGAATTGACGGGAATGGAATAAGTGACAGTGGCTCGAAACATTCTGGCCTTGTCATATGGTGATTTGACCCCCACCGCCGTAGCTGATGTGTTAGCAGCTACGGCGGATGGTGGATCAACGAGAAAATCTTCGTCGCTTCGCCATTCAAGGGATTGGTCAAATTTAGAGAGGCCAAATTTGATAAAACAATGGTCTTTTGGATGGTACGATTCATTATGTTGGTAAGAGGTAGCAATTGGTAGGAAGAGGAGTAGTGAGAAAATTGAAGGGAGAAGTTGAGGGTAGATAAGCATGGTTGATTGAATTATCTGCACAAGAAAATTAAATTAATGATGGGTATTGGGTAGTGCTAATTAGGATTCTGTGGTATTGAAATTTAAGGCTAGTATTAGCAGAGAGTTTTTGGTTTTTGGTTCATCTCTTTTACTCTGGAAGTCAATGTTTTTCTACGTTTACTATTCAACTCTATTATATGGAGACGAGTCAGGTGGTACAGAGTAAAATCTAATTTTGTGTATGTATTTTTAAAATTAGCTAAGAAAAGTCTTAATTTGCTACTTTGCGTGTCATTATTTTTTTCTTTGTTTTTTTTTTTTTAAAAAATAAAAAAATAAAAAAAATCAGTTATATTCTTTATTGAATCCTTACCATGATGCCAATTATATAAACATAACAGGATTTTAATTTGAAATTAAAAAAAATATATATATAGTTTGATTAAATTAATTTTTTTGGTTTTTACAAACATCAACATAATGATAAATTGATAATGTTAATTGGTGGCGTTGCTTGGTTTATAGGCTTAGAGAAATTGAGATATTGTCATATTGAGATGCATCCGTATCGGTTTGTTGTGTGTCCAAAACAACCCTGCAGACAGACCAATTATATCTTCAATTGAACTTATGCTCAGTAACAATTCTGTCACTCTTCAAGCACCATCACGCGGCCTGCATTTTTTTACACACAGCCAGTGTCTATCCAATATGCATTCCCAGCCAAGCCGTAGATTTGAAGGTTCAGTAAATTATTAAGCCAAGATAATAGTATGTGTATGTAACATATACTACGTAGTACGCAGAGTGTCATTATTTTCGAACCAAGATAATAGTATGTGTATGTAACATATAGTACGCACAAAGTGAGTATAAACTAAAAGAAATGGATATATAGACTAAAAAAAGTATGAAGTGTCATATTCAAATTGAAGTACTCAGGTATTGAAATGATAAAGGGGTAAGTTTGACAAGTTGATCGATGTTCTTATCATTCCATCTTTTTGAATCTACAAACATCATATCCATGATAGATTACATACATTTTATACCAAGCTACCAAAGCATGAACAATATAACAAATTACACTTTCGTTTAGGACACAAATAATTGACATCAGACTATCCCGGTACATTTAATCATCGGATCTAGACCCTGGTGCACGAGGGCATCTCAGGTACGTTTTGCACCTATCAATTGACCCGCCTCCACATAAGCAGTTCCCATAACTATTATTTGCAGTCTTACAGTATGGGCTCAGGCCATTAGTTTTATCGATGCAATTATCGGCAACGACAAGGTTGGTGCTCAAACTGAAAACTAGTAGGATCAACAGAAGAGTTGAAGGGGAGAAACAAGGACGACGAACGAACAGAATGTTACTCTTACTCATGGTGTTTACCTCTCTCGTATGATCGATTTAATTTCTTATAAAAATGGAAAAAATAAGTGTATTGTAGTATGTGATTGGGAGGTTACTTCTGAAGATATAAAATATCAAATGAAGCTTATATAGTGAATTTGATATTTTATACTTTAATTTGATGTCACTTTAAAAATAGATTAACATGATAAAGAAAAAGTTGGTTGTTCGGATAAGAATTGTAAGGTCACTAAATTATAAGGTTCTGTGATAGGCAATTGGCCTTTTATGGTCCCTAGTCGACCATATTGTAGATGCAATAATTATGTAAATAGTACTTGACCCACCAATAATTTTAAGTACTTAGTACAGCTTTTTCTAATAGTCACTTATATATGATCTTTTATTTGATAAGTTAGGCTTCATCCTCAGTGAATAGTAAAGGCAACAAGCTTCACCATTGTTGATTTGCCAAAAAGTGTAGAAAGTTAGTGAGTGAGCATGCATATTATTAACTTTGATGGTATAGTAATAGAGTAGTTTCGTTCAAAACTTTAATACGCGTATAATATTAGTTTCCATGTGCCTAAAAATATCACTTTACTTTTCATGTGGTCGTCGGTGCAACCGTATAGATGGGACATTTGGTGCTCCCAATCTCACGGAAGCCAAGGACCAATGATATTGATCAGAATACTTATCTTGGGATGAAAATTGAAGTCATAAATTAGAACAACTTAAAAATCACTTAAAGACGACTAATACTGCCAGTCTACTACGGAGTATAATATCAGCAATGTACATAACTTAATTAAGATGAAACTATCCACAATCAGTACACAAAAAAAAAAAAAAAATGATAAACTTATTGCAATCCTTCTCCTACATTATTAGCCTTGTTACACTAATAGCCCTACTAATCACACCAAGCAGTTGCAAGACTAACAATTACCTCATCAACTGCGGAGCACCCACCACAACCTCCGCCGATAACCAAACATGGAACACCGATGAAAACCCAACTTTCGCGCCTTCAACATCCTACAAAGACAACACGAAAGTAGCCCACGTCATCAATGAGGATCCATCCTATTCAGGCAAACCCCCTTGTAGCGGAGCTCGCATTTTCCATTCACCTTTCACTTACTCCTTCCCCGTCTCACCCGGCCCTAAAATCGTGCGCCTTTACTTCTATACTTCTGCCACCTACGACAATACCTCCGTTGATAACTTCTTTCTAACTCTAAAGGCCGACGGAGGCAGTGGTTCCTTCACCCTTTTAGGTAACTTTAGCGCTTATCTTCACCAACAATTCTTCAAGAACTCTATTCCTTTACCTATTGTTGTGAAAGAGTTCCTTGTTATGGCTACCTCCTCGCGGCTCAACCTTACCTTTTCACCCACATTGACGGGCTCTTTGGCCTTTGTCAATGGCATTGAGATCATCGCGGTGCCAGACAACCTCTACGATTATTTCAACCCCCAATCTTCTGATGAAACATCATCTTCCAACAGGTATACAAAGTTTCAGACTCTAGTAGATTAAAATTAAAATAACACTCCGTATCTTTGTTCATTCTTTGGTAGTTGACATGTTTTAAATGTTGACACTATTCATAAATTCTACTTTAATTTAATTTAGAATTTTGATAAATATAGTGAAATGTGAATTTGTATAAATTGTTTTTATATATGTTTTCAAAATGTCAACTTATTAATTAAATTTCTAATTATTGATGATTGAAAATAATAATGGGTGAACTTGTACATTGATAACCATAATAAACAAAAGGATAAACTAAAAAAACAAAGGAAATACTTTGTCAATGTATATATACACATTTATGTCTTCGAGTAATGGACACTTCAAATATATTTGTATGTTTGGTAATTCAATCCCTTTGATGATTATATTTCAAATAACTAAATTTTTTACAAATAAAGTAGTTAAAAAAAAAAAATTCCCTCGCAACTAAATTAGGGCTTGTTCATATTTACTAAATTGGGCTGAACTGAACTAATTAGATTTGAAGTGAACTGAGCTGAACTGAACTGATTGGAGCAAAACTGAAATGAATATATTATGATAGAGGGAAATTAGGAGCTGAACTGAATTGAACTAATTGGAGCTGAGCTGAAGTGAACTGAAATTAAGTAAATGTGAACATGCCTTTAATGAATCAAATAAATACGAGTACTTGTATAATCTAATAAGTACCTTCAACCTCCCTTTATTCATGCTTTGCAATGTTTGGAAATTTACAATATTTACTCGTATATTATTCTATTTGACCTCTTTGTTTATGTATATGTTGAGCAAAATATAATCACATACATAAAGTCTATCCCAATTTAAATCTTCATAGTACCTAGCTAGGTTTTTACATTTTTGGAATTTAGAGATATAATTGGTCGAAAATATACATTGACAACCGTAAAAACTAAAAATGCGTTGAAACTAATTGAGAACAGATGATTGAAATATTTATTTACATAACCTAATAAAATTAATCTAAGTGATTATATTTTTACATAGGTCTCCACCGATAGGCTGTTTCCCAGCAAAGACTAACGTGGGCAGTCAATTACCATTCTCAATCTTAAGGCCAACAGCCTTAGAGACAGTGAGACGACTAAATGTTGGTGGCAGTGACGTGATTTCGGAAATGGACTCCGGCGGAATGTCACGGACATGGTATAACGACGCTAACTACATCGGCGGGAATTTCAAAGGTGCGATCCCTAACCCAAACAGAACCCTGATAACGGACATCTCTTACACAATAGTGCCCAAATACACTGCACCCAACCTCGTGTACTGGACAGCCAGGATCATGGGTCCTTACAATAACAGCTTTAAGTTGAAGAACAATATTACGTGGGCATTTTCTGTGGATTCTGGGTTTGACTACCTGATTAGGCTCCATTTTTGTGAGATTGATCCTAGTGTTACAAATAGACGTCAAAGAGAGTTTGAAGTTTTGGTAAACAATGAGCAGGCTGATAATGAGGTTGACCCCTTCCACTTGGGTAACAGTTTGCGGTCGACTCCGGTGTGTAAGGACTATGTGACTTCCATATATGAGGGTTCAAGCAAAGCTAGTCTATCAATTACTCTTCGTCCAGATACTGGAAGTTATCTCACGTAAGTTTGTTTATTCAATTTTTTTTCAAATTTTAATCTGATAATATTTTCTAAAAAATAATATCATAAGATAAGTTTAAGTGATGGGTAAGTCTTGTATGTGGCTAGCCACACGGTGTGGCAACATTAATTTATAAGAGTAATCTTAAAATCTCTAAATCAACCAATTAACTTTAGTCATTTTTTATTATTTTTATTTTGACGGGTTAGTCTTAAATAATTGCCTTTAGGTATCATGATGTGATATTAAATGGATTGGAAATTTTCAAGATGAGTCAACCAAATGGGAATCTTGCTGGGCCAAATCCTGTTCTCCCCGGCGATCCAAATAGGCCCAATAAGCCAAATTCGTTACCACCAAGAGGTGGTACAAACTCTAATCACTTAATTGAAATTCTGGTTGGTGTGCTAGGCAGCGTTGTTTTCATAGCCTTAGTCATTGCATCGGCATTTTGTTGGTTGTTGCGGGAATCAAGCCAAAATTACTGTAAGAGGCTCCTTCCATCCAATGGCTCCGGATTCTCCTCCACCAGCAGCGGCGGCTCCTCATTACCGTCTCATCTTTGCCACTGCTTCACGTTGCAGCAGATCATGGTCGCAACAAACAACTTTGATGATCATTTTGTCATTGGCGTGGGTGGATTTGGTAAGGTATACAAAGGATCCATTACAATAAATGGTAAGTTCATCAGTATATATGATTAATGATTATACTTTTTTTTTTTTTTTTTTTTAACAATTCATTTGCATACATCTAATACAAAATTGTTTATCAAGAGGAGCCCTTGTAGTATAATAATTAAAAAGCTTTTTTTGACTTTTTCAACCAAGAAAAAACACAAAATTGTTTTATATCACCAAACTTTTAAAAGTTTTATTTTACCTCCAACTAAAAATTTAAAATTTGTTTTTCACCACATACAATCAAAATATTAAAGTTATAATGTCAAGTGTTGTTATCTCGTGGTATGACTAAAAGTTTAGCTTTATATATTAGTAATTGATCATCAAATTCATGCGTACAAATTACTTAGCACCGTATTAACGAAACTTGTTGCAGGTGGAACTGAAATCATGGTCGCAATCAAGCGACTAAACCCATCATCTAAGCAAGGGGCTCTTGAGTTCCACACGGAGATTGTGATGCTAACAACACTTAGACACGTGCATTTGGTGTCATTGATCGGATTTTGTGACGAGAATGGTGAAATGGTTTTAGTCTATGATTACATGCCTCTAGGAACCCTTCAGGATCATCTCTACCATAAATATTCTTTTAGACACAGTGACAAAATGGATACCCCAATATATGCTCCCATGTCTTGGAAGCAACGACTCTTGACCTGCATCAGGGCAGCACGAGGCTTACACTATCTACACACGGGTACAGGGAGGGTTATCATCCACCGTGATGTTAAGTCCACCAACATCCTCCTAGACAAGAACTGGATAGCCAAAGTCTCCGACTTTGGCATATCCAAAGTAGGCCCCTCTATGAAAGAAGGGGCTCCTACATATGTTAGTACAATAGTAAAGGGTAGCATTGGTTACCTAGATCCAGAGTATATTCGGCTGAAGCAACTCACAGAAAAGTCCGATGTGTACTCATTTGGAGTAGTGCTATTTGAGGTCCTATGTGCTCGGCCTGCAATGATGCCCTTATTGCCAAACGAACAAGTAAATTTGGCTAGGTATGCAAAAAGATGCTACGAAGAAGGTACCCTTCATGAAATTGTTGACCCTAATGTAAGGGACGAGATTGCACCAGTGTGTCTAAGGAAGTTCGGAGAGATTGCTGAGATGTGTGTGCGTGATCAAGGGAGCAAACGACCCTCAATGGAAGAGGTAGTATGGTACCTAGAGTTTGCATTGAAGCTTCAAGAAACTGATGAAAACAACAATGAAATTACTACTAGTAGTATTATTCCTAATTGACAATGACAATGGAATGCGTCGTACTACCAGTGATTTTGAGTTGATCACCACCTCATAGGAAATAATAATCTCATCCCAAACTAGTTCTAATGATCCTATTATAACTACATACATTTATACATCCCAAAGTAGTTCTCTTTATATCGTTATCATAATTAAATTGTAGGTAGTCAACATTGCATAATCAAACTACAAACTATTGGATGAGGCAAGCACTATTTTTTCCCCTTCCGATGATATACTATCCGTCTGTTTATTTGATATGATTAATTGGTTGGATGATATTATTAATTGTATAAATGATATGATACATTTGTTGGATGATTATTTGTATAGATGATATCATATATTTTTTTTTTATGATATGAGTGTTTGTCAAGATGGTTTTTTATTAAATCTAATTAATAATTCGGTGGGGTAGAGGTTAATTAGAAGAAATAAGAAAAAATTAGAGTCTAGTTAAGTAAATTAGTGAGTCATTAAGGAAATAGGTTTACATTATGATGCTTTTAAAAGGTTTTTTCTAACAAATTTTCCTATGATTATTTATCTATAGAAAAATTTAGAATCTAGACCTCGAAATTAAATATCATGTTTTGATTTTCGTTCAATATCTCCTCTTATTTTGTGCAAAAGTCAGATCCATAATGTAAAAAAGTTAGAACCAAAATATTCAGCAAAATAAAATTTTGGAAAATTTGATAATTACCACCATCTATTATTTGTCAAAATTTAAAATATCACCTCAAGTTTTTTTTTTTTTTTTTTTTTTAATTTTACCACCTAGTTTTTTCCAAAAGTTTTAAAAACCCCACCACTTTGTGAGATGACGTCATAGTGAGACCTACAATGGCGTTTTCCATCTCTTTCCCTCGTTCTATGGATAACTATGGTCTATGGATGTTCGAAATTCGTTGCAAATACTCTGTAATTTCAACAACAAGGTTTTTTTTTTAACACAAAACGAAGAGAAATATATTACTAGCCCCTTGGGCTATAAATATTCAGTACAACAAAAGAGCAGCAAACTCTAACATTACCAAGGCTAATGAAAATTTTGGTAATGCTAGAAAACAGCTGAACCAAACTGTTTGGGTCCAATTTAGTCCAATTGGGCCTAAGCACTAAATGATCCAATTAAAAGCCCAAGGTCAAGGTTCAACTCTCCAATTGTGCTAAAGTCAAAGGTCAGCCCACAAAGCAAGCCAATTGGGCTAAGGCCCAACCTCTCCATGTATGATGAGGTATAAAAGCCATCATATTGATACATTCAAAAGGGGGGGATTCATTCTGATTCATTGATAGATTCATATGTTCATTGATATATTCCATAAAAGCCTCAAGCAAAAAACTCTTTTGCATAGTGTCTTCTTCTCACACATTGTACTGACTTTAGCATCGGAGGGGCCTTCCTCGGCAACACCCCCGAGACTAGTTTACGTGTGTTTACTGTGCAGGAAACCTTCGGCCCAACATAACTTGGACCGAATCCAGCCTTCTCCATTTCAGCGGACCTTCGGCAAGGTCCCATTGTTTTCACCCGAAACAATTTGGCGCCGTCTGTGGGGAAGACTTTCAAAAATCTTTAAGCCAAATACCTAACCAAGATCATCTTGCAATTATCTTAGCAGCAATGGCTAAGAACCGCAAGAGCAAAAGCCTCCGTCAAGGAGCGGGCGAAAAGCCTAAAACCCCTACACCATCGCCCTCGCCGGACCGGAACTCTCCCAAGGGTGCCGGCTCGGGGGGAGGATCATACAAGGAGGATTCCCTATCTCCCGTAATTCATGACTCTCAATATAGGCCGGGCCACTCTCGGTCTAGCAGGGGTGAGTCCGATCATAGGACATATTCAGTGTCCCAAAGCCAACCATCGGCTGCGCGCCCTCATTCCCACACTCGGCCGAGGACCCCTTTGACGGGGCCCAGCTCGGAAGAGGTGGCCAGAGCGCTGGCAGTACTCATGGAGGCGATGAGGGCACAAAATATGTCACCACCTCGTGATCGAACTCCTCCGCATACCCGGCATCAGCGGAGGAAGTTAGACCATGATGGTGGGAAGCTTCCTTCCTTCCGGGAACTGGAAGAGTGGGAGGAGGATTCTTGGAAAAATGAAAAACAGAGGAAAAAGAACCCTCAATTTTTAAAAGGATCCTCATCCTCAAGACCAGAAGCGCATAAGAGCAGCAGCTCAGCTTCTCGGCCAGAATCTACTCACCGAGAACCTGAGACTGTTCGCAGAAGCGTCCTTGACCGACTCGGCGGCCAGGAACCGAGTGTGCGTAGTCGCCTCTCGTTCCCTGCAGCCGAGGCCCAGACTTCCCAGCCAGGGACGAAAACCACTCCTACCTCTCTAAGAGGGCGGAGCGCGGTCCCTTCGGCCAGGAACAAGGGCAAGGCCGTTATGCTACCCGCTAGTTCACCATTCGAGCAATGGATACTGGAAGAGCGCGTACCCACGGTTAAAATACCGTCGCACATCACATATGACGGGACCACGGATCCGAAGGATCACGTGGCCTCGTATGAGACTCATATGCATCTTTGCCCCAGATCCGAGGCGACTTGGTGCAAATATTTCCCAACCACTCTCAAGGGGGTCGCGCAAGCGTGGATCTCCAAGGGAGTAAGGCAAGGCTCCGTAACAGGGTGGGATGATCTGTCCTCCAAGTTCAGGAGCAAGTTTTCCACGGCAAACCGCCGAGAGAAGACTACCGCAGAGCTCATGAGTCTGCAACAGGGGGAAACCGAAAGCCTCCGAGACTACTTGACCCGTTTCAGTAACGACTCATCAAGCGTCTCCCAGCTGGACCAGGGGCTAGCCGTTTTCGCAATGCAGAATGGCCTTCAGCCAGGAAAGTTCCTAGACTTCATGGTCATGCATACCCCGCAGACCTTGGAGGAAGCTCTTAGTGCTTCGGATAAGTTCATCCGAGCCGAAGAATGGAACAAAGCGAAAACCCAACCTCAATCCGGGGGAGGGAAACAGAGGCAAATACCCTTGTCTGAAGGCCAAGGCCATAAGGCAAAGGGAAAGTCAAAGGGCCCGGAGCAATCTTTGGCCAACGACCCAAAGAAGGAAAGATTTGCCTCATACACAGGCAGATACGAGTCCTACACTCCGCTCTCTCTTCCACGCGCCAAAATTTACAGTGTGACGAAGGAGGAGCAGAGTTACCGAAAGCCGAGACCACTCCCAGAGTGGTATCAGCGAAAAAATAAAAATCAGTGGTGTGAGTTCCACGAGTCTTCGGGCCACAACACTGAGGAGTGTATCCAACTGAAGGACCAGATAAAGGACATGGTCCGGAAGGGATACTTGAAAAAATACATCGCGGATCACCGCGAGAAAAAAGAATCCGAGAGGTCAGCAAAGGACCCTCGGCAGGACCTTGACTTCCCCCGGAAAAACAGTAAAAAGCCGGAGGGGAAATTCCCTCCGATCAATGTTATCTCAGGAGGAATATACTCTCGGAGGGAGCACAAGCGCCACCTTAGAGCTTTGACTCACCAGGTGAACAACGCTGACATTCAATCTCCCCAGTCGCCGGTGCCGAACATGACGTTCACAGCCGCCGACTGCCGGGGGATTACATTCCCTCATGAGGATCCGTTGGTGATCATCGCCACGGTGGCCAACCACGACGTCAGTAAGGTCCTTGTTGACGGTGGCAGTGGAGCAAACATTCTGTTCCGGAAGGCCTACAATCAAATTAAGCTGAAGCCCAAGCACCTTACGCCGGTACCCTACCCGGTATCCGGGTTCAATGGGGCTTCAACTTATCCAGATGGGAAGGTGACACTTCCTGTCACCATCGGTTGCGATGAGGCAGCCCGGAACGTCATGATTGAATTTTTGGTCATCGACGCTCCTTCAGTGTACAACGTGATTTTGGGGAGACCCATAATTCACGAGATCCAAGGGGTCGTCTCAACTTATCATCAGCTGATGATTTACGTCTCAGACGCCGGCTTCCCCGAAAGGATACAGGGCAACCAAAAGGACGCCCGAAGGTGCAACTACCTCAAGCCATCCAGTAGTCGCCCAGATGACGACAAGGATGAGGAGGAGAAAGAAAAAGAAAGAGAGCCAAGCACAAAAAAGCCGAAAGGCCTAAGTGCTTCGGCCCAAGGATCTGTACCCAGAGGTAAAGGGCCCGAAAGGGAAAAGGCTAGCTCCTCAGCTGAGCCGCAAGACTCAGAGAGCCAGCCAAAGAACAAAAAGACTGGGACACCTGCTGACATTGGCAGCAGGCCAGATTATGAAGAGTCCAATCCATCAGCAATGGACATGGACCAACAGACTGAAACAGTTGAGTTGGCCGAAGGAGACGCTGAGAAATGTGTAACAATCGGGATGGACCTTGATCCGAACACCCGTTGCGAACTTATTCAGCTCCTTCGGGATAACAGAGATGTGTTTGCTTTCTCGGCAGCTGATATGCCTGGGATAAGTTCAGACCTCATCTCCCATAAGCTTAATGTTGACCCGACGTGTCGACCAGTTAAGCAAAAGAAGCGGAATTACTCCGCCAATAAGAACCGAGACATCGCAGCCGAGGTCAAAAAATTATTGGAGGCAGGATTCATCGAACCTTGCCAATATCCAGAATGGCTGGCAAATGTGGTGATGGTTCAGAAGCCCAATGGTACCTGGAGGATGTGCGTTGACTTCACGGACCTAAATAAGGCTTGTCCAAAGGATTTCTATCCTTTGCCGAGGATCGATCAGCTAGTCGATTCGACAAGTGGCCATGCCTTGCTTAGTTTCATGGACGCATTCTCGGGGTATCATCAGATCTTTATGCACCCCGACGATCGAGCAAAGACAGCATTCGTCACGAACGCTGGGGTGTACAATTACAAAATGATGCCTTCGGATTGAAAAATGCGGGGGCAACCTATCAAAGGCTGGTGGATCAAGTTTTCGCCGATCAAAAGGGCTGAAACATGGAAGTCTATGTTGACGATTCGATCGTCAAAAGCAAGAAACTAGAGGACCATGTAAAGGACCTGGCTGAAACTTTCGCCACCTTGAGAAAGCATCAAATGAAGCTGAATCCGAAGAAGTGTGTCTTCGGCGTGAAGTCAGGGAAATTCCTGGGGTTCATGGTCAGCAAAAGGGGGATTGATGCCAATCCCTCTAAAGTCAAAGCGGCGCTCGACCTTCCTGAGCCGAAAACGAAGCGGGATGTTCAGCGGCTCACCGGAAGAATGGCAGCCCTCTCGAGGTTCATTTCCAGAGCTTCGGATAAGGGGTTACCTTTCTTCAAAGCCCTGAAACTCCCGAAAACAAAAGAGCTCGTTTGGGAGGAAGAGCAAAAAGACGCCTTTAAACAGCTTCGGGAGCATCTGGCTCAACTCCCAACGCTGGCTAGCCCAGCTGAAGGAGAAACTTTATACCTATATGTGGTCGTTAGCCCAGCCACCATCAGCGCAGTATTGCTGAAGGAAGAGAGTAAGAGTCAGCAACCGATCTACTTCGTCAGTCATACACTGACGGATGCCGAGACTCGCTATCCTCTACTCGAGAAAGTTGCTTTCGCGGTAGTAGTAGCTGCTCGGAAGCTGAGGCCCTATTTTGATTGCCATCAGATAGTGGTCTTAACTGATCAGCCGTTGGAAAAAGTTCTCGGCAAGGTTGAAAAATCTGGTAGGCTAGCCAAGTGGGCTTTTGAGCTCACCGAATTCAGCATCAGCTACCGTCGAGGGCTGCCATTAAGGCTCAAGCTCTAGCGGATTTCTTGGCCGAATGCTCATACCAAGAAGCGCTAGACAGTGAAAAGAAAGTCTGGACCGTGTTTACGGATGGGTCTTCCACCGAAAACGGTTCGGGGGCAGGAGTAGTGATAACTTCTCCCGAAGGCAAATCCTTTGAGTATGCACTAAAGTTTTCTTTTAAGGCCTCGAACAATGAAGCCGAGTATGAGGCAGCAATCGCCGGCCTAAAATTGTGCATCTCCTTGGAAGCCTATCATGTCTGCTTAAAAACAGACTCTCAGCTAGTTGCATATCAGATCAGTGGCAGCTACGAGGCCAAAGAGCCCTCCATGATAGCTTATCTTGCCAAGATCAAATCAGTCATTGCAGAGCTGAAAACTTTTGAGGTTCAGCTGATCCCAAGGGGTCAGAATACTCAAGCCGATGCACTCTCCAAACTTGCTAGTTCATCTTTTACCGAGCTGAACAGATCTGTATATGTAGAAGTGCGTCGAGAGAGAAGTGTCGACGAAGCACCTGAAGTGTGCTGCGCTGACCCAGAGCCTAGTTGGATGGACCCCATCCTAGCTTTCAAGCTTCGGGGAGAAACTCCTGAGGATAAAGCTTTGGCCTCCAAGATGAAGAGAACCAGTTCTAGGTTCATTGTCTTCAGGGGGGAACTTCTGAAAAAGTCCTTCTCAGCCCCATTGCTGAAATGCGTGGGACAAACAGATGCAGATTATATCCTACGGGAGATTCACCTCGGCATCTGTGGGAACCACATTGGGGGAAGAACCTTAGCCCACAAGGCATTGAGGGCTGGATATTACTGGCCCACCATGATCGCAGATGCTAAGGAGCTGGTTCGGAAATGCGAAAAATGTCAAAAATACGCTCCAGTTATCCATCAGCCAGCAAGGGATCTTCAGCCGATCCTTAATCCACTCCCGTTTGCCCAATGGGGACTGGATATACTGGGACCATTTCCAGAGGCTGTGTACCAGAAAAAATGGCTGATAGTTGGTGTCGACTACTTCAGTAAATGGATCGAGGCCGAAGCAGCCTCGAACATTACAGAGCAAACTGTCAGAAAATTTATCTGGCAGAATATCATCACTCGCTTTGGCATCCGAGAGTATTTGTCTTCGATCATGGGAGGCAATTTGATAACTTACCGCTGAAGCGATATACAGATCAGTTCGGCATCAGACTGGCATATTCAGCGGTATGCCACCGCAAAGTAACGGACAAGCCGAAGCTGCAAATAAACAGATCTTAAATGCCCTCAAGAAGAGGGTGGAAGATCAAAAGTCCAAATGGCTAGAGGAGCTCCCTGGAACCCTTTGGTCCCTTCGGACAACTGAAAAAGAGGCAACGGGCCACTCACCTTTTGAACTGGTGTATGGTGCCGAAGCCGTCCTTCCAGTGGAAATTGGCTCTGAGAGCCTTCGAGTGCACCACTTCTCGGCTGAGAATGAGCGACTGATGAGGGAATCTCTCGATTTCCTCGACGAAGTAAGAGACTCAGCCCGAGATAGAATGGCCGCCTATAAGCAGAGAATCAGCAAATTTTATAACCGAAGGGTCCATGCAAGGCCTCTCAAAATTGGAGACATTGTCCTTCGGAATGCTGCTGCAGTTCAGAAAGGCCGAATCCATGGGAAACTCTCAGCTGCATGGGAAGGACCTTATGAAATTTATGATGAGCTTCAGCCAGGGACATACCGACTTCGGCAGTTGGATGGAACTGAGTTGAAAAATCACTGGAACGCTGATGTACTGAAAAAATACCATGTGTAAACCCTTCGGGGCAAAACAATCTTTGTAAGTACATTTTGAACTAATGAAAGGCCTTGGAGCCGCCATTTATATAAATGTTTGCAACTTTTTATCCTTTCAAAATTTTCTTTGTTCTATCTACTCTTTAAGGGTTTTTTATTCAGCCTCGTCTGAAACCTTCGCCTTCGGGTAACTGGGTTTCAGATTGCTGACAAAACTCGTCTTTTTAAAGAACACTGGTCTTTCAGCTGAAGTCAAACTTCAGTAAGACTTGTTCTCCAAAGACATGAGTCCATGGACAATTCTGGGATATTGCCTTAACTGAGCCTTGTAATCCCAGAGAGCCATTATCCGAAACATTGCCTTAAGTTGGCCTGTGTTTCGGGTATCCATTTTTCAAAGATAGACAAAAAATCAAGGATAACAGCAACAGTTGAAAATTTTTTATATCAGCCTCGTCTGAAACCTTCGCCTTCGGGTAACTGGGTTTCAGATTGCTGACAAAACTCGTCTTTTTAAAGAAACACTGGTCTTTCAGCTGAAGTCAACTTCAGTAAGACTTCGCTAGACAAAGTCTCATGGACAATTCTGGGATATTGGCCTTAACTGAGGCTTGTATCCCAGAAAGCTAATATCCAAAGCATTGCCTTCAGTTGGCCCTGTGTTTCGGATATCCAACTTTCAGATGAAGTCAATCTTCAGTAAGACTTGTATCCCAGAAGCATTGCCTTCAGTTGGCCCTGTGTTTCGGATACCCATTTTGAAGAAGTGAAGAAATTGCTTATTCCGCTGAAGTCATACTTCAATTTCTGGGGGGCAAGAAGCACTCTCAGTGCAAGTATATACGGCAGAATTGAAGAAACAGAAACAGTAAAGCATTCAAAAACAAAGCAACTGAAGAAAAGAGCATCAGATATATAATTCATACTCAGAAATTGAGCTACAAGTTCAATTAAACTGTATCGGCAGCCGCCCACAAGCGGAAAATAACAGCTGCCGAAATACGTACATAAGCAAAAAAAAAATAAACTGATGTACGACAAGGCAAGCTGAAGCAAAAAAACAAGGCAAAAAATTCAGAAAGCGGCAAGTCTAAAGTTAAGCACATGATGAACCGCAAGATTTCTGAAGACGACTGCCTGAGTTCCTATGCTTCAGCCTGAGGATCAGACTGATCAGCGTTGAGCCCATGGTGGCCTCAGCCTCAGCAGCAGAAGAAGCGGGCTTTGCACTCTGCCGAGCCTCCCTTTCCCTCTCTTCAGCTTCCAACTCCATTCTCTCAGCTTCCTCTTCGGCTTCCTCAGCCTTAAGGATTTCAGCTTCGGCTGGAGTTGCATACTTTCATATGAGGGTCTTCGGGATTTTGGACCCATTCAGCACATTTAGACCAGTCCAGCTTCGGTTCAGCATGAAGGCAGACTCTTCGGCATACTCGGAACCCGTTTCTGAAACCCATCTCATATTCCTCTTGGGTATAGACACGGACTTTGAGTAGAGCCTCAGCATCATCCATCTTCTTCTGGGTCTCCTCCAAGTCTTCCTTGGATTTCTTCAGCTCATCAGCGAGCTTGGAGGAGGAACCTTTCAGCTCATTCAGCTCTGCTGAACTTGGGAACCTTTGTCTGAGCTTGGCCACTTCAACTTTTTTTTTTTTCAGTTTTTTTTTTTTTTTTGTTTTTTTTTTTTTTTGTTGATACAAAAGCTAAAAAAAAATAAAAAAAAATGTTAAAAAACATTAAGGGAACAAAAAAATAAACACTTTCAGTACAAGTTATTATTAATGAGTTTTTATTAATAAATTTTTATACATGAACATTATTTATTTTTTTTAAATTTATTGTTATGTTTTGGTAGGAAGTCCTTATGTTTCTGTTTATTTTTTGCTTTTGGGTTTTACACTATTCACTTATTTTTTTTTTTTTTTTTTTTTTTTTTTTTTCTGTTTTTTTTTTTTTTTTTTTTTTTTTTTTTTTTTCTTTTTTTTATTTATTTCTTAGTCTCTGGAGCTATGAAGCCTTCTTGATTTTCTAAGAAAGATTTGTTTCGCTCTCATAGGAGTTTAATTCGATTAGCTCTCTGAGCTTCGGCAGCAGCAGCAGCCTCTGAGAGTTGGACATCTTTGGCTTGGAGCAGCTCTTCAGCAGCCATTCGGCTGGCTTCAAGAGCTCTAGACGTTGCTGCACTTCAGCTTGTGCAGCAGCTCCTTCCTGAATACGGCTCTCAACAGCAGCCTTGAATTTGGAGACGTCCACTCCCATATGCTCCTGGAGGAATTTTTCCCCTTCCATCAGTGGGGGAAAAACTTCCTTCTCCATAGCGTCGCAGAAGGTTTTGAGGGCTTCAGCAGCTCTTTTCTCATACTCCTCACCCTTCTGCTGCTTCTCTTCAGCTGCTGCTTGCTTCAGCTTAGCAAGCTTTAATTCCTCTTCAGCCACCTTCTTGTCGTGCACAGCAGCGTCTACCCTATCTTGTAGGGTATCTATCAGCTCTACAGTGAGAGTCTGATTGTGCACGAACTGAAAACAGGAAGACAAAAAAAAAAAATAATAATAAAAAAAAATATATAGAGCTGAATTTCAGAGGAAATGAAGACAAGGAAAATTACCTGCATCATCAGCAGTTGGTTAGACCTGGCTGGGTCAGGAACTGATCTGCTGGATTCGCCCATCCCAGCAGTGGCCTTCAGCGACCAGATCCTTGCCCTATCTACTTCGGACATGCCAGCAAAATCGTCGAAGTAGGCTGCAGCTCCTTCTCGGTTCTAACCCCATATGAGGTCCCAGATGTGGTCTGGGATTGGAATTCGGGGGGCCGAGAAACCCATTTCTCCAGATTGCAGAGTCTGGAAAGAAGGGAAGGATGACGATGGAGCTTGATTAGCTTTGGATGGCTCAGCATCATCCTTCTCAGAGGAGTCAATTACTATGACCTCCTCTTCTTCAGGGGTGAGGACGAAAGCCTCAACCTCTTCTTCTTCAAGAGTCTGAAAGCTCACCGAGGTCTTCAGCAAAGCCTCGTCTTCTTCAGCTGCTCTAGCTGCAACTTCTGCTTCAGCAGCTCTGGAGGACCCTTCTCCTCCTTCGCAAGCTTCGAGAACCCGTGCAACCTCTTCGGCTGTGCGGGCAGCTTCAGCTTCTTCGTCTAGCAGCTGAAACCAGGGGTCTCTCTTCTTCCACCAAGGCTTCTGCCTCTGATACAGAGCAACAGCCTCAATTTGGAAGTGGGAAGAGTCTAGATGAACTTCCCTATGCCTCGGCTCAGTGATAGACGGGGCCCGTTCAGTTACAACTCGTTCTCGATTGACACCAAGACGAGCGTAGTTAATGCCAACGTTGGTCTCGTCCCGCTCTGAAAAAAGGAAAGGGGAAAGGTTAGCTCAGATAGGTTGGCACAGCATAAAAAAGCGAAGCGAGAGAAGAAAAAGAGATAGTTAAAAAGCCTCGGTCCCAGCCGAAGAAGCTTACCATCCTTAAACTTTCGGCTGAGGCCAACAGCTGCTAGCATGTTCTCTTGGAAAACGTAATGCGTATCGGGGAGCCAAGTCTCCGGGATATGCTGCATTCGGCCACTGCCCCCCGGTTCGGCAGCTTGCCGAAGATATGTTGCTGATCCAGGTTCGGATCCGCCCCGTTATCTGCGGGGGGACCTAGACTGCCCATTTCGGGATCAGGCTCAGCGAGGTACCGGGGAGCGCTGAAGACGCAAGGGTGGCCCGGATCTGTGGGTGCCCTAACCCAAATCCATTGACCTCTCCAGTCCTTGTCTGAAGAGTCGTTTGGCCACATGGTTAGGTATTGGGGCCGGGACTCAATCCGGTACCACCCAGAACCATGGCTTCCGTGCCCACTTTGAATATTTGGCACTAGCCGATGGAGCTTTTTGAAGCAGTGCAGGTTCGGCACGTACTTGAAGAACTTGCAGACCCATAAGTATGTCATCACCCTTCGGATGCTGGTGGGAGTTAACTGACATAGAGAGATGTTGTAATGGATCAGCAAGTCTCGGACGAATACGTCCAAAGGGAACCTCAGCCCGTACTGAAGCTGTCTTGTGTACACCCCCACATACCCCGGGGGTGGACGATGGATTCTATCGGAGGCCGAGGGCATTCGGCACCAATACCCATCAGCTTCAAAAATGCCGTAATGCAACTCAATTTGCTCGGCAAATCGATATTGATCGGCATTCTCCACCCACCATGGGTAGGGGCGGTTCTTTATCATGGCCGAAGCAACTTCGGCATTCTCCCATTCTGAAAACCCGGGGAGGATATCCCAAAGGACAGCGGGAACTTCATCATCCCGTCCAGAAGCGCTCGGCTCCTCCGTTCTCTGAGGAGGAGCCGAGGAAAGGGGAGTCGCCCTAATCCCTTCAGCAGGGTCAGACTCTGGCCTTTGTCCATTCCAGGTCCCAATCCTGTTCCTAGGATCGGGAATCGGCCTTGCTCTTCTTGGAGCACGGGCTCTACCTCTAACTCCTCTTGCCATTGATTATTTCGAAGAAAAAAGTCGAAAGAAAAGGGGAAGGAGTTCGAATTTGAAGAAAAATAAACTGAAATCAAAGGAATTTACCTTAATCTGAAGCGAAAGTTGCCGATTTACGAGTTCGTAGTGGCAAGTCTCAGTTTCTAAGCTTAATGCTCGGGGAATTTGCGAAGTTTTGATGCGGGTTCTTGGTTTCTCTCTCGAGAATTCTGGGTTTGTGTTGGTGAATAAGTGAGGAGAGATGACGCGCCTCTGTTTATATCTCCAGGTATGGGATACGAGGAGTCTGCGTTTTAATTTCTCTTAAATACTCCACTAAGTATCGTTAAACTGCCCATTATCCGTCCAACTTCCACAATCATTAACCGTTGTTATCTCATTAATTACGGTTTAAATTCAAATTTTTGGATTAATTAAATCATTTACTTCCCTCCTTTTCTGAATTAAATCAAACCCGACCCGTCATCCTTCCAAATCGGGTCTGGGGGGCAAGTTGTTTGGGTCCAATTTAGTCCAATTGGGCCTAAGCACTAAATGATCCAATTAAAAGCCCAAGGTCAAGGTTCAACTCTCCAATTGTGCTAAAGTCAAAGGTCAGCCCACAAAGCAAGCCAATTGGGCTAAGGCCCAACTTCTCCATGTATGATGAGGTATAAAAGCCATCATATTGATACATTCAAGGGGGGATTCATTCTAATTCATTCATAGATTCATATGTTCATTCATATATTCTGATATATTCCATAAAAGCCTCAAGCAACAAACTCTCTTGCATAGTGTCTTCTTCTTACACATTGTACTGACTTTAGCATCCACCCCCGAGGCTAATTTACGTGTGTTTACTGTGCAGGAAACCTTCGGCCCAACATAACTTGGACCGAATCCAGCCTTCTCCATTTCAGCGGACCTTCGGCAAGGTCCCATTGTTTTCACCCGAAACAGTTGTTAACTTTTATATTCTTATATTCTTTAAGCAATATGATTTATATATCTTCCATTGTTATTATCTCAATTTTGAGTATGTCAGGCTAGATTTAATACGGGTACGGAGTTATATTATACATTGGATTATTGTGTTGTGAGAATAAGAATGTGGGTACTTTGACAGTAGTATGTTTATTTCTTGATTGGATGGGTATTCTGTTTTATTGGTTTGAACTGTCAGATTATATTACAGACCGGCCATCTTTAGTATAATTTGTTAGTTCAATTGCTAGAGTATTATCTTGTGATTTGTAATTGTCCGGTTAGTACTCCTTAGTAGCACTTAGGTGTTTAATAGGTGACTGAAACTTGTCCGATGCCTATGATTATCAGCTCTTTAAGTTGCACGAACCCGAGCTTGTGAGATTTGTGGCTTAAGTTAGCTACTTCCTAGTTATTAATGCTGCTAATTAATCGAGTCTAAAGAGCTTGTTCTAGATTGTTAGTTAGTTAGACAATACTCCAAGAGCTTGTTTGGTTTATTTGCAATTAAGGGAAGTGTTGAATGTTTGTTTGTGTTCATCGGCTAACATTGAGATAAGAACATAATTTTTATAATTCGATGATCAATAAATACTCCAATGCTATAATATGTCTCCCGATCCCTGATTTATTATTATTGATTTTTATCGTATTTCAATTTTAGTAGTCTATCTTTCGTACTTTATTTGTCCCATAGTTCATAGTAGTTTATTTATTAGATCGTAGTACTATTTCTTCAAAACAGGGGTTTCTAACTTACACAAGTTATAATTTAATAAACCAATTCTATGTGGGATCGACCCTAGTTTACCCTACTACATTTTAGGATGTTGGAGTTAGGTTTATTTTTGGTAGACACGCGACAGTCGTACCAGTTACAAGTTTTTGGGGAAAAAAGAAAATTCATATAACGGAAAGATAAAAAAATTGTGGGGGAAGTAAAAAAATGAAGACCGATTTTGGTTACATTCACTAGAGGAGACAGATTTGAACTTATGACCAAAGACAACGTGAAGTTCTAATGTACACCTGTAGCAGCCAAGGTCACGTGATATTTCCTTTGTTATCCTTTTGCCAAAATTATAAATAATAATCTAGGTTACTTGGAGGGTTGAAATCTAACAACGGTAAGGTATTGAAAGTTACATAGTACACCAGGATGTACCATGCCCTGCTGAAAATAACCGCATTCTTAGATTTTACTTTTAATTAAATAAAAAAAATCAAAATGTTTTCCTCCTTATTTAAGATATTTTATTAGTTATTTTCATATTTATAATTTTCAAAATTAGATTTGATATTTTTTTGGAGAGATATAATTATAATTTCGAAATACAGAGAGAGAATTTTTAGAGAGAGAAATTTTTTAGCAGAAAGAATTAATGGAAGCATAGTATGAATTTCGACATGATTGGTGATCTGTTGATAATACATATGGGACTGAAGATTTTGATAATAATTATTGTGAATTTGAGGATTTCGTAATCAAATGAGAAAGTATCTTTTTTTTTTTTCTTTTTTTTTTTTTTTTTTTGCATTTAAATTTCATAATTATGGTTATGATGTTAATGATAATGATAATACTCTTTTAAATTATTAAATTTCATAATTTGTGGGTTTCGTAATCAAAGGAGATAATTTTTTTTAATTAAAATTCATAACATATGGATTTTGTAATCAAAGGAGATTTTTTTTTTCTGAGGTTGAAGATGATGTTCTTCTAATTATGATGAATGTTCTTATATCACTTATTTGATCCATATTTATTTTGTTAATTGTAATGAAATATGCTCTTTAAGTCTAGTTAATGTGCTCTTTGAATCTAATTTATATGTTCTTTACATTACAAACTATATTATTTAAGGTATAATGTTCTTTAATTTGGGTATCAATAATATGATATATAATTCTTTTTACTTGAATAATATGTTCTTCAATGATCATGTCCTTTTTTTGAACTCTTACGTTCATTTGGGTTTTCATTTTGAGGTGTTTTACTCCTTATATATATAGATCACTTATGTTGTTACATCACTTATGTTCTTTTTTTAATTTTTTTTATGTCCCTTATGTTCTTTGATTTTGGTTCTTCTATTCTTTAAGGTATTCAGTAATGCACATTATCTGTTATATATAGCACATGTCATTTAAAATTAGTTTTTAAAGTCATATTATTATTATATTCATCTTGATAATTATTTATTGATTCTATATTTTGTTACATTAATTAACATTTAATAATTTTTTTTTTTTTTTTCTAATTCAAGATCATGAAGGTTGATGGCAATAATCTTTTTGGATATCAACTATTGATGATTGATTTTCAGATCCAAAGAATATCCATAATATTAATAAAGAACATGATGATATTATAATCAGCATTATTTAAATTTAACTAGAATGGTTTAAAGACTAAATTTAAAAACATTTTCATAATAAGAAGTGAACATTGTATGACAATGAAAGTACATTACAATTACAATCAACGAACATGGACATTTAGAATATTTTATCAAAAAATCTAATAAAGATCATTATAGCTCGTCTTGTGTGCGGCTGGCACACCATGTGGCTGCTTGTAAACCAAAATAACCCCTATAATATTGACCGAGTAACACCTATAATATTGATTGAGTAACGCCTAAAACACTGACGAAGTAACCCTTGTAAACACGGACCAAAGTAACCCCTATAACACTAACGAAGTATCTCCCAAACAAAAGTTGGTTTTTAAGAATTTGTCATATCATTATATGATACAAAAGTGGACACATGGAAAAAAAAAAATAGTATTAATAATTGATTATACATTACAAACAAATATAAAATAGGAAAAATTGGTTTTAATAATCCCAACTTTGATTGATTTTCTTTAAATAATCCCAACTTTTGATTTTGGAATAATTCCAACTTATATAGGTATCCTCCTAAAATAATCCCAAGTGTTAATTTTGCTGTTTTTGTTGATCCTTTTGGGACTATTATGTATAACAAAAATAAAAGTTCAGAAGAGAGTGAGGGATAGCTCAAGTGGTTAGAGCTTTACTCCCGATTACAGGAAATCCTGTGATCGATTCTCGCCTCCCGCTTTGTGGCTCTCTAAACACCAAAAAAAAAAGAATCAAATTATTATAATAAGAAGATACCTATATAATCTAGGATTATTCTAGAATAATAAAATGTTAGGATTATTTACAGAAATTCGATCAAAGTTGGGATTAATAAAATCGAATTTCCCTATAAAATACATCATATTTTCTAATAAAGAATATTATAAAAAATATATAAAGAATACAATAATTACACATGACCATAATTAAGATGGATATTATAATGAAGTACATATATAGAAAAAAAAATCGGTGAAAGAAATGAACAATTTTAGTAGCGAATGTTTTTAAAATAGAAAAAATGAAATAAAATTAATTTGGTAATTGAAATTTTAAAAATGAAAATGAAAATGATGGTTTGATTATGATTTTTGGATTTTCAAATTTTGAAAATAAAATCTTGAATTATTTTTGGAGAAAATATTTTATAAAGAGAAAAATATTCCAGAAACTGAATTGTTTTAAAAAGATTGTATCAATAATTAATTTGGGACATGGGTTATTTGTTTCAGGAATTTAATGAATATACCTAAAATTTCTTGCGTTTTGTTGTGTCACATCTACATGTTCATTTTTGTTGTATGTTCTTTGCTCCAAAACAATATGTTCTTTCTGCGTTTTTTAATTTGCGTTGATGCCTGTGTTTTATGTTGTGGGCTGCGTCGTTTTTCCCCCGGACGGGTGTACAGATCAAGCAGAATCAGTAAGGTATACACAACTATTAGTATAACTTATTACATACAAATTTTTTTTTTTTTAAACATTACACACAATCAAATAGTGAAAAGTTAAAATCAAATATTGAAAAGTTAAAATAAAAACAATCTCGTGTGTTTAAAA